>NC_048546.1:4087078-4389633 GCF_902806685.2 Maniola hyperantus | reverse complement strand
TACATTCTGAAAATTAGAATTTAGAGGTCGGCTGCAGCATGTTCAAATTGACGAAATTTCACGAGAGATTGTGTTTCATTGGTACAAAAACTTTCATAAAAGTTTAAATTCATTAACTTTTGTCAAAAATTTCGAACTAATAAAAAGTAAAACCGATATAATATGAGAAAGAAAGACTGACCTCTTTGAATTCTGATTAAGAATTAAATGACAAGAAAACTTGGCAATGAGTTTCTCTAACAGATTTGATAGCTTTAATTTAGAGAGATTTTTTTTGATATTGTGAAATGTTGATTATAAAAAGTATATTAGGTCCCCTGAGCTTGCTGTGGGCTTCTTCTCAGACAAAGGCGGGTTTGAATTTCTCGTAGCTTTAGTTTTAAATTAACACTATTATAAACTACCTCACTACTAATTCGCTTATTTGATTTTTAAAGAGTATTAATGCTTTGTTATGGATAATCTCTGTTTGTTACCAAATTATTATTTTGAGAAATAAATGATTTGACTGATTGACTGTTTTACATGGCTACAAACTACAGGTTATTTCCTAAGCATAAAATAAGGTAATTGTACCTATTCATCTATGTAATGAGTAATCAGAAATACTTTCAATGAAATTACTTCTCAACAAGATAAAGTTGAAAACTAAAATCCGACTACGATCGTCTTAATAAACGCTGAAATATTATACTAAAATTGTTTTTCAGTTGCTTGGTATATTTTAATGTTGCAGTATATTTATATTTCTAAACTCAATATTTTCTCCTCTTTCATTTGACACCCCACTCGATACCATAGCAAAATTTTTTTTGAGACCCGCACTTTTTTGGGTACAGCGTCCAACATTTTGATTTTGTTCATTTAAAATTTAGCCTATGTTCCCCGGACTATAATAACAAATCGATTGACACCTCATTCATTAAAATCGGCTCAGTAGTTTAGGCGCCACGATGGAACACACATAAATAAAAACCTACATACATACCTACATACACTGCTAATATCAAAATCCTTCCTTTTGGCTTTGCCGTAGTCGGGTAAAAAGTAAGCAAAAAGTTTTACCTACTATAACGCGTAAAATTTAACTCCTCACGCGCCATTTTAACTTTTTATGACAAATTTCATGACAAAAGTACGACTTTAGTCCTTATTTTAAAGGTGAACCGTACTTTTGACATTACAGTTGACCCATAGAGTTAAAATGACGCGTGAGTCATTTTGTACGGACTATACCTACATGATAAATATTATTTCCATATTTTGGAAAATAAATTATGAGGATTTTGATTGATTGATATTTTTACATAGCTAGTAGGTACAACAGCTATTATCTAAGCACAAAATAAAAGCTAATCGCATTCATCTATGAAATCAGAAAGCGTAGGCGCTTTGATTGACGTACAGATAAATGCGCGCAGATGAATAACAAGTAAGAGCAAACACGGCCTTGACCGCGGGAACAATGGCGTCGATGCACGGTAGTGGGAATGGGAACACTTTGTTACGTTACAGAGGATACGCTTTGACGCATCTGAGAGTGACGTTGAGTAAGATATGAGTTTTTACAAGGTTTTTACCATCGATATAAATGACAAGATATTCCCAAGCGAACAAAATTTTTCACGGTTTAGGAACCAAATAAATCAGCACCACCTCTTAGCTAATGAACGACCCGTTTGAAATCCAGACGTTACTGAGGTCGCACTGGTGCTGAATAAACATTTAGCACCAATGAGTCGGTGCCCTTTTGCTTGTTGATTGGCCCTGTCCATACGAAGTAATATATAAGTCAATGGATTTTAATGTAAACTTCGTTTCATTCATTCTAGAGTCGTCAGTAGTTTTGATTTCGGAACTGGATGAGCAAGGGTTTTAATCCTTTTTTAGAGTTCCGTAATCTACAAGGAACCCTTACAGTTTTGCCAAGTCCGTCTGTCCACCATTCTGTCCATCCGCGGCTTAAAGGGCTTATTCCAAAAAGGTATAGTTACCGTTAAACTAGCCAACTTTGCCATTTAATGATACTTTGCCCAAAAAGCAATTTATAAGCAAATTCACTTTGTACCCATTTTTTTTTGATAAATTAACATTTAAACCAAAATGTGTTAGATTTTATGTCGGGCAAAGTAATACGGACTTTCAGCCAACATTGCCCACATCGATTCTTCGTCGATTTTTCATCCAAATATAATGACTCTTAAAAATACGTGAAAAATACCTTGACTATAATTTAAGGCTATCTTGGCCTAGGTTTCAAAATTTTGATTGTATAGTATTTATACCTACTACAGGTGAAAATAATTTTGAGGTAAGCCTTATAGGACAAGTAAAGGAAAAAGTCCGAAAACCGTGAATTTGTGGTGTTGTAAATCACCAAAAAATTAAAATGTATTCACGAAAAATTTATTTACTAAATCTTATATTATTATAGATGGCGCAGTCCGTCCGTAACTTGCTTCGTTCTACATATAAGTGTTAGTTAGGTATATATTATACGATGGTACGGAACCCTTCGTGTTCAAATCCGACTCGCACTTGACCAGTTGTTTCTCAGTTTAAAGATGAATAACTGTACAAATATGGCACCTATACGAATGCTAACTGTTTACATTCCTCTTAATGTCATATCAATTCAGGTTTGGTATTGAACTCCCTTTGAGTAGAGTTTGTTGATGTCTACCTTGTTTAATCATATGGGTAGGTACTCGTAGTTATCTATTTACTTTTTATGAGTTTGGTTGTGGTGCGTGGTACCGTAAGCTATGGTAATGATTGAAACGACTTGTAATGGTAGGTAAATAGATGCAGAGGTGGTTAGGCAAAAAAGGCACGGCGTCTGCAAATATTAACACTTAATTTATAGCTTCTTCAAATCTGTAACAAAAAAAATGCGTAGCTTTGCGTAGCGGTTTTTCGTACAGTCGAAACCTACCTGGTCGATTCTACCAATATTTTATGCAATATTTCCTTAACAACAATGAGTCAGACGGCCGGTATGATTGCTTTATTAGCGATCGTTGCCACTATGGAGTTTATTGCACTCGTTGGTAAATAGCAAGAATATTCGATTATTGGCCTACTTTTAATACGCAAATTGGATTTTTAAACAAACAATGTTTACCATTGAGGTGTTTACGAGTGAAAAGATTTGTAAGCCTTGAGATATTAGCGGTGTTACTTCCCTTCTGATGTTATGCTTCCCTTTGGACTCTTTGACAGTTACCCTTAAATTCTTAAAACTTTCTAAAATAAGTATATTTTGCAATTTTATTTAAATATTGAAAATTCGTCAAATAATATATATGCATTTTTAAAACAAAAATAGCGAGTCAGCTGATGCTAATTGATTACCGCTGCCCATGAACATTTGCTGCACCAGAGGAACCGCCAATTTGTTGCCGGCCTTTCAGGAATTTGTTGGTCCGCCCCATTGAATAACCACAATGTTATAATCTAGTGGGAACACCTCCGAAGGGAGCTGATGCCACAGTTTGCCTGTGCGTGAAAAAAAGGATCTGGCACAGCGGGAGGTCGAAGTGCACCAGACACCCAGGTGGTGAGGGTGGAAATTGCTAACGGTGACGTGCGGTGCGGTTGTAGAAAAAGGCGGGTAGAATGAGTTCAAACAGCACTCTCCATTATAAAGGCGATAGAACACGTAAAGAGAGCTTACGTCTCTGCGGTGCGCCAGGCCTTCCAACGAGCCGTTTAGTTTGGGATCCTCCACAAGTCAAACAGCCCGCCTTTGGATCCGATCAATTGGAAGGAGTTGATACTGGGTTGCTCCAGTCCAAATGTAAGAGCAATAAGTACTTCATAATTTTATATGTGGGCGGATTTGCGCATTATAAAGAAGGAGTTTGTGCTCGGGTGTGAAGTACCTACTGCTTTGTTGAGCACCCCAATCTTTTTGGAGGCCAATTTGGCTTTACCTTCCAAGACTTGGCCATGCAATTATACCAATTTCAGGATAGTGATGATGAAATTTCCACCAATTTCATGATAATTTGATAATATTGAAAGTAATTGCATGATAAATGCATTTATATCTTGACAACGAACGGCGGAATTTTATACCTTCCTCTATCCTAATTTATGTACTTAACAATATTTAGTATAAATTATGCATAGTGATAAATATAATTAGTATTTTTTATTTATTTTAAATACTACATACAACTTTTCATTATTTACATAATGAGTCATTTCTTAAATATTCGTATTAGCTTCCGCCCACGGCCCAACAATAACTAGGTAGAGGAACAGAGTAACTAGATAGATATCTACTCATGTGGTAGAGGTAGATATATTATAGACTATAGGTATGTCAGCTCACACTGTTCAAAGTTGAATTATCTAGACACCTTTAAAGCGTGTCTCTCTCTAACAATGGATTCAAATGTATATATATTAAAAATAAGATTATATCTGAAACCGGAAGGTATTTAAATGGAAATGAGGATTTGGTTACGTTACGAGCAAATCTCTTGATCTTAAAGCCTATGCAAAGGTTCGCCAAAGCGTAACAATTAACACAAGATATATACAAGTAGGTACAATGAGTTTCTCAATCAAGGGCTTTTCCACATTAGGTAGGCCGTAGGCCAGAAGTATTACAATAAGAATTAGGTAGTTATGGTTATATTTGTACAATATCCAAGAAAAGTCTTTCGATCTCGCTTTTAACTTGAATGATGAAATCCGGCCTAGCTCGGGTCTTCTCTTAGGTTGAGAATCTACGTGTCCGCACTTGGCTAGCGTTGGTCAGCTATAGGCCGCTGACCAACGCTAGCCAAGTGCGGACACGTAGATTTCACACATCTTAGAGAACATCATGGAGAACTCTCAGGCATGCAAATTTCCTTGCGAGTTTTTCATTCACCGTTAAAGCAATGAAATTTAATTTAAAGATTTAAGTTGTATATTAGCAACTCCGAGTGAGCAACTATGCTGGAAAACCTGAACCGGCAAAGAGGTCGGAAAAGCGCGTGTAATGAAACATGTTTTTATGTAGCGTTAGTAGGAAACATTTTCAGTTTTCTTAGACTCTTTACGCACTGATCCGATATGAATCCGAGAATTCTTAAATCTTGATCCGACGTACGTAAGTAGTACTATTCTTATGAGGAGTTGTGCACTAGATCCGAATTTCGTTTTCAGTAAATTTCGGCTCTTTTTTACACTGCATCCGGATTAAAGTACCTACTCTATAAGTTAAGATTGTGGTTAATAGTGAAGGAAATGTGTTTAAATCGGAATAAAAGTAGCCACTAACGGTTAAAAATGAAAATTTCGTAAAACAATGCAATTAGTGTAAAGCGATTTCGTAACGACATTGTCACGAAGAGCGATTGGAGCGCTTCCCGCGGTAACCGCATTCACGGATTAAGGGCTAGTGTGCACTGAGGAGAAATTAATATTTATTAAGAAACGAAAACATGAAAGAATCTTTTTCACCCATAGTGTAACGCTGGTCCATTACTGAACACGGGTCTCCTCTCTGGCTAAATGTAGATTGGCAGATTCTCACACACCTTTGAGAACATTATGAAGAACTCCTAAGCCTGCATGTTACCTTACGACGTTTTTATTTTACCGGTAAATCACGTGATATTTAATTGTTAAAAACGTATATAAAGTTCTATAAACGTATATAAAGCTCCGTATCTAAAGTTAGAGATCACGTGATCGAACCTCGAAGATTAATATAAAAGTATGACGAGTAGGTTCCCCGGTAGTGGAGCGGTGCGGGAGGGTGTGATGACGTGACGCGAGAGTTTAGTGGTTCGTCAAATAGTAGGAGGTGGTCTGTGTCAAATAGTGACAACTGTCACCTCTCTCGCACCCTTCATACCGCAGGGGCCACCTCAGTTATGCGCTGTACCTATAGTACCTATTATAGTACGTATAGTATAGGTATAATAAATGTTATTGTATTGTGTAATTGTTTGATCTTTTGTTCTAATCTTGAAGAATATACTATTCATTTTCAAACGAAAATAGAAAATACGCGATTATTTTTGTAAAAAAGGCAATAAGAAAAATAGATTATATCTAATGAATAAATTTTAATTAATGAAATGTAAATATTATAATTTATTTTCCGTCATTGAGCACTAAACCTAAGTGGCACTTGCATCCGCTTAATCATTATAAAGGCAAATGTTTACTGTACTTACTTAAAAGTTCTCACACGATTGATCTCCTTCTACTAACCTAGTTGAGTAAAACTTTATATTTTGAATGCAAAACCGCGTTTGTTGGTGATTTGTCCTTCAATCACGCTGCAATGGAGCAGCGAATCGACGTGATTTTACATGAACATCTACTTACCTTTATCACGGAAAGTCATAGACATCCCACGGGATTTTGAATAACCCGAACTCACGTGCACGAAGTCGTGAGCGTTATCTAGGCAAAAATATTGCTTTCTTGATATATCTGTTATTGCAAAAATATATGATTTATATTTTTATGAGTAGCTTAGCTATAAGTAATATAACTTATTTGTAAGTTGTTCCTATTAAGTAAACGGCATTAATAATACAATTCGTCATCAATGTGTAAAAATACATCTGTATTTTTTTTATTTCAATGTCTTTTTTGTACACTTTAGTGCTTCACGTCGATCAAAAATATGACTATTATTGAATGTTTCCCTGTAGCTTTTTATGGGTCTGATAAAAGGAGTATAAATACAATAAAGTTGTCCTTCTAACTTTCATATTATATGGCGAAAATTAATAACTTTACCCGAATATGAAATAGTAGGTTTTACTTTACTTAATAATATTTTATTTAAGTAAGAATTGGAATAATTTAGTTAATTAACTTTTTTTTCGTGAAAAAAAGTAGGTACTTTATACTTACCACTTGCATAGCACCAGACTTTGCATAGTCGTTTTATTATTAATTAACTTTCAAAACTGTAAATTTCAAAATTTATTTGTCCTTCGAAACAACTCAAATAACATAACTATCACACTAATCGCTTGGAATCAAACGATTGTTCTATTAAAAACTTTTATTTATTAAGATTTCAAGAGAACAATACTTATTACAAATCGTTCGGCACCTTCGCTATCTTCACTTATGTTTATTACTTTGCATAATAAGTTTATCTAACTCAAAAATTTAACTTTCAAATTTAAATCCCTATCACAATCTATTCTACCCACCAAATCTTAAATCTTAAGCAGTATAACTATAGAAAAAAGATGTCGAATATTCTTTATACTTATTAAGTTTTGAGATAAGATCAATACTTATTACAAATCGTTCGGCACCTTCGCGATCTTCGCTTACATTACCTACTTAACCATTTGTGCAGTTAACATAATAGTCTCTTTAACTGCGACTTATCTATATCTACTGTATCGAATAAAAAGTGCGATTCAAGTTACTGTTATACAATTAATTGCTATTGTTATCTTTTAAAATGCGTTACGTATTTTTATCTAAGAATGTTTAAGAAGTTCCGGTCGTTTATTTCGGCACCTCAATGTTTTAATGTCTAATTATATAATTTGTTCTTATTATGTATTTCTTTTTGTTTTCTTTTCAATTCGCGTATAATATGAACGTTACGTGTATGATACAACTTTCCCAAAAGCAGCAGTTTTAAGGAAGCCAGAAGGTACCTAGGTATTTTACAAAAAAATGCTGTTTTTAGTATAATATCGAAAACGGAATTCTAGGCTATTGGCTACGCATACCTATACCTAAAGTGTGTATACCTATGTGTCCCTAAGCTAGTTGATATTTAAAGACATAATGTAAAGATGCGGCTTGATAAGGATATACTCATATTAGGGGCACGACATCGACATAAAATGCCCTTTACTATACTTTGAGCTGTCTATCGTTTCCCAAAGTATGGTTTACAATGCCGAGAAGTTGACAAGAATAATAAAACTGTTTATCTTATTTATATGGTGATGAAAGATTTATGACCAGCTAGTTATGTTTAAATTGCAGTGCAGTTTAAATTTATTTGCTAAATATATTTAAAACGTGACTGACAGCATTAAAGTTCGTAGCACGAATTTTCAATGAAGGATGCAATGACCGTTATTATTCATATTTAATCAGATGTATACTTATTCGTGATCTAGAAGCTACGAAACTATCAATATAATTGAACGATGTCCAGACATTAATAAAATAAATAATTGTAATTGGTTTATATCAATTTCTGTTATTTTAGTAAGATAGGTTGTAAAGTTTCTATAGTTTTTAAAATGCCATACTTTATGCACACATAACTGCTTGATAAATTTACTAATAAGCTATGTTGTTAATAAAAATATTATTAATTAGGTATGGTAGGAAACACTAAAGGATACCTACGAGTTACGACCCATGTAGAGAATCCTTCAGTCTACTTAAATTTTATTCTTTCCCTATTATTATTTATGGTCAAGGTAATACATTCAATCTACATATATCAACTATGTTTTTTTTATCACGACTGACGATTGTAAATAATTATTACAAAGGTTTTAACATAAATTATAATAAAGGGACAAATTACGATATCTATATCATTCTGATCTCATAATAACGACATTTTACGATAAATATAAATTATAGCATTTCATAAAGATTAGAAAATATCGTAATAGGTATTATGCTACAAGTTAATTATTATTTAACTGTGACTATTACCTTACGTAGTTGACACTCATTCATCCACGACAGGTGAAACAATTTCATACTCTGATGATTCTGTTTAATTTCATTCAATTAGTTTAGGTAATTAATCAACCTCGTGACTGTTATTGCTTTAATTGCAAGTTGTGCCTAATTACTTTTTACTTATTAGTTATTTTGTTTTCAAACAAAATAATTAGTTTGTGGATGTCTCATTATTATACAATTATAATTGATTAATTAAAAACTATTTCAAAAAATTGTGAAAGGGTTATGGTATGATTTATGAATCACGGAATATTTTTTTCTTCGTGAAACAAAGGACAAATTGATGAAGTTGTATTATAATTATTGTTCTGTAGTTACATATTATTATAACATGTATGAGATAATGTATACGAGAGATACTGTGTCGATAATAGGTAAGTTTCAAGGTGAGCATAGATCCTATAACTGATATTTACTAGCGCAATTTTTTTATGCAGCGGATGTAATTAAAGAATAAGGAAACACCAATATAACTGGTAATATAGTGCAGCTTAGCGTTAGCGTTATGCATCGTGTGATTTTTTTTTTATTTTTTTTATTAGAAAATGGTTTTTATAAATGAACCGACAAAATAAAACGTTTTATTAAGTAAGTACCTATCTAAGTAAGTACTTAGTGGCATTATTTTATATTTTCTTCTAAGTTAACCGCTGTGGTAGCCTAGTGTGAATTTGCAATTATTCAAAACACGATACGCGTACTCTACCGACAGTTTTGTCAACGGTACTGGTTGCTCGACACTTCAGTCTAGTGCTGACGTCACTAAAATGGCGGCCACGCACATTAGCAATTTGCGGGACTTATAGTTTGGATAACAAAAGATGGGCTATGGTTTTGTGTGAGGTTATGGATTGACGTGTGAGGTCGACTTTGGCACTCTCTGATAGCATATTCCATGAAATGACAATTGAATTTAGAGTCATTTGCTTTGTTAACATGAGTATAGTCCGCGATAGATTGAGATGGCAATCGGGGTTGTGAGGCGGGGGGACGCCCCGCATACCCGCACGTTACCCGCGTTCGCCCGTACCGGCTTAGCACGGGCAGGTGTGCGGGGCGTACCCTCCCCGATTGTCATTTCAATACTGTAGGTAGGTAGGTACGTATCACAGAACTATCCACATTATGTCAAGAAACAGACCCATTGTTATAAATTATAATATTATCTAATTTATTATTATGCACAGTGTGATCGCAGTATCTAAGTATACTTAATTATAATAGTTAAGTATCTACTCGCAGCTCGCAGCTATGACAGGCATTTCGCCTTAGTACAAGTAAATGCCGAGGAGAAAAGCGGAAACGGTGCCTGTTTGATCTTATGAAGTAGGAAGAATTAGTCGCGATACTGTGTGAAAAAGCAATTACTTATGTAAGCCAATGAAGGAGATAGTTGCGTGCCTTGAATACGATCAAGATTATTTCTTTATAGAAAAAGAGCCAACTGCTAGAATTTTTAAATGTCTAATACTTTCTTTACACCCATACTAATATTATAAATGCGAAAGTGTGTCTGTCTGTCTGTCTGCTAGCTTTTTACGGCTCAACCGTTCAACCGATTTTGACGAAATTTGGTACAGAGATAGCTTGCATCCCGGGGAAGGAAATAGGCTACTTTTTATCCCGGAAAATTAAAGAGTTCCCACGGGATATTTAAAAACCTAAATCCATGCGGATGAAATCGCGGGCATCATCTAGTATTATCATAAGTTAAAATTTCAATTGATCTACCTATTAAGTATAGCTATTATAGCTAAATAAATCTAGTTATGGCATTCCTTTCTGTTGTTAGGTAAACCATTGACCATATCAATTTATTTCTCGGCCGGTTTTCCTTTCCATATACAATATATTATGTACGTATCACCAAAAGTTTTGAAGTATTATTATTTATTATTATTATTTATTATTATTAAGTAGATAAGTACTGGCTGGTTTTTCACTGATAGGCTAATTTCTTTGATGTAGGTACATGCAAGGCAAAGGCAAGATTAGTATATAGTTTTTTGTGAAATCCTATGGGTATTGCACCATCCAAAATTAGTGTTGCTAGTTATTGCTCTAACACACTTTTTTGGACTTTAAATCCATTCTCAAATACTCATATATACTTTAATATATTGTATAAGTACAATGTACAAATGTATAGGTAGGTAAAATGTATTAAATTATATGAGTTTTTTTGTTGATTATCATTTCTCAGCAAGCTTGTTACAGATAGTTTTTGGTTTAGGTAATGTAGGTACCTACTCATATCATTGTAGATTTTAGGACGGTCTCCTAGTCTATCTGATACACCATACAAAGGTGGGTTGGTTTTATCTATTTGTTTAATTAACAAAAGATGCGCCCATAAAAGATACTCGTCGTACATATTGTCTGCTGCTGCGATTTCCGCCCATTCTTTTTTAATCAACTGAGTGGGGGGAGATGATAATGATTACAATAATGAAGGCTGAGAGTATTGTCTTGTTTAATAATCACTTTAATGTCGTCACGTAATTAAATATTAAATATTAAAATTATCCGCAAATTATTAATTCTTGTACTTACCTAGATTTTACTAAATTATTATAATTTATTAGTAGGTATTTATGTAGTAGTTTTGGATCCTTTATTTTCTAGGATTTATTTTATCAGTGCACTTCATAGATTTTTATAATTTTAGTAAAATTTTAAAAATTACCTACGTTTTAATAATGAAAAATGAAATCGGTTATGTGCTTTGAAGTTTTATTATAATAACAAGCAAAAATTAAAACTAAACACTTCTATAAAGGTTTATTCAGAGACAAATATAGCGGTAAAACGTACGTGGAATACTGCTTGAATGTGTTGTATGAAAATGTTAGGAGAGGAATAATTAAATTTAGATAGAGCCATAATATTTACAATTTCACGTTTTTCTGCACGAATGTCTATGGAAAAATGTTGTAAAAAGTGGCTAATCCCAAAAAGTAGTTTTTGAGTTATCCTTAAACATGTATTTACTTGAGAATTTTGCAAAACTGTAGTTTCTGAAAAGTACGCTACGTAGGACCAAGGTTTTAAGTCAGTTTTTAGTTTGGTCGTACATAGCACGCTCTTTTTAAGAACGTTTTTCTAAGTTCACAGGTTTATGGGAATAAAGAGAAAAATTACTCTATGAGGTTAGCCATTATTCGCAAAAGGACGAATTAGGTATATCCGCGCGGACAATTAAATGCCGAAGAGAATATCCGCTAGGTTTGTCTTTAGCCTTATCTACGTATATCTATATTTATGCTAAAGCTAGCGCAGTGCAAATAACATTCGATGGTATCGTGGTATCGGCCTCAAGGCGCTGACAGATGAGAGTGGTCACGGTTTTGTCAATGTCACTCATTAGTTGTGCAAGCATGATTTTTAATTACCTTAAATAAATGCCTATTTTGCGTAGCGTGCAATATATTATGCTCATACCTAAATTGTGTATGAATTATGAATTTATGATAGGTACTATCCGCGGCTACGTTTTCATAAAAATAATGATGTTTAGTGGATTTAACAATTATTATTCTTACTAACATCGATCGCCCTCGATCGAATTAATGACTGTCGAATGTGTAATACTGCACTGATCGAATAATCTTTCCGTCCGTTTGTCCATCTATCTGTCAGCGGGTTGTATCTCATGATCTTGTCCATGGGATAGAGAGTTGAACTTTTCACAGCGTGTAAAAATCATAAAAAATTCAAAAATACCGCCATGAAAATGAAACAAAAAGTACCTACATAGTGTTATATTTTGTATGATGGTGTGTGCGAGTCCGACTCGCACTTGATCGGTTTTAGGGTTCCGTACCTCAAAAGGAAAAACGGAACCCTTATAGGATCACTTTGTTGTCTGTGTCTGTCAAGAAACCTTTAGGGTACTCCCCATTGACCTAGAATCATGAAATTTGGAAGGTGGGTAGGTCTTATAGCAGACATTAGGGGAAAAAACTGAATTTGTGGTTACATCACACACAAAAAAAATTGTGGTCATGAACTAATAATTAGTATTTTTAATATTCAAAGTAAGATAACTATATCAAGTGGGGTATCATAATTATGAAAAGTCCACACCAGTGCATTCTAAAACAGATTTTTATTTATTTTTATGTAAGTATCATAGTTTTTGAATTATCTTGCAAAATGTCGAAAAAATACGACCGTAGTACGGAACTCTCGGTGCGCGAGCCTGACTCGCACTTGGCCGGTTTTTTTATTAAGTGTTATCTTTTTGTATCTACCTCTCTAAAAACCTTCTTGCTTGCAAATGTTTGCTTCCTTTACATGGTCAACCAGATCGTGGATAAAACAGACGATTGGCGCCTTTACCAAGGCATACATGATAGAAAAACTAAGTAAGTAAGTATAAGAAAATACATTGCTTATTTATTTATCATTTGCTTATGCGTAAAAAAAGTCATTTTAGACGCACCTACCCAAGAATTATTATATACCTAATCAGAAACGAGCCAGGCTGTTTTAGCATTTATCGTTTTTCAGTTCATTAATCAAGAAATTTAGAACTTACGTAGTCAATCTTTCAATATAAATCGTGGACTAAGTATATGACGATTTGTGTAACACTTGCTTATTACCATTATTGCAAGATCATTATTACACATTAAGCAACACATGAACTAAATGTGTCTTTTAACGAGTCCACGCATTTCTTTAAGCTCTGTAAATTCCGTACACGAGTAGTGATGTGCATTGAGAATCATAATTAATCGATTTCCCGTTGTAACGATTCAAATCGTGCAGAGCCTGCATCTCGGATGTGTTGATCCGATTCGATTACGTAAGTTACCGTATCGTACCGTGCTCAACGCCCATTATACATTCCAGTTTCACTTTCGCATAAGCTACGGTTTCACTACGGCGGTATTTTTGTTTGTTTTTTTCCGACTTCCAAAAAGGTTCTCGATTTGGCCCGTATTTTATTAATGTAATTCTGTATCTATTATTTTTATAAATCCTATAGTCAACTTGTACGTAATCGCTGAAAGAAAGCATAACTTTCATTTACGATTTTGTAATACTTAATATAAATGGGTGCTAAATATTTATTAAGAAATTAGAAATCAAGTTATATAAAGATTTAATTTTAATTTTATTATATTTTTTATTAATAACCTCATCTAATCTAACGAGCGATGCGTAACGTAGTTAAAACTAAGTGCTCGATTTTATGATAGAGAACCTAGCTAGGTACTTATTTATATTTAACTTCACTAAATTTACGGCCACGCAACGCTTGATCGAGACTTGATAATCAAATATTATTTACCTCACATACTCGTATCAACATATTTATCATTGCTTATTTTCTATACTAGCTTATGCTAACGACTTCGTCTGCGAGGACTACACAAATTTCAAACCCCTATTTCACCCCATTAGGAGTTGAATTTTCAAAAATCTTTTCTTAGCGGATGCCTACGTCATAATATTTATCTGCATGCCAAATTTCAGCCCGGTCCGTCCAGTGGTTTGAGCTGTGCGTTGATAGATCAGTCAGTCAGTGGCCTTTTCCTTTTGTATATTTAAAAGAGTACAAGTCACTAATATAGCTAAATAATTGCCTATTACGATTAAAAACGCGTATTATGACTTGTTTGAAGTGATATGTTTGCTTTGTTTGTTTAAACTTATGTAAGCAAGTCTTCGTCGTAACATCATTTGGTTAGTAATTGGCATTCATTAATTTTTTTCTAATTAAGTAGCTGTTTTCGTTATGTTGTTTAATCTTGGCCCACTTGATACTTCAATTTATTATAAATGCCAAGTTATCAAAATATTGGATTTGTTTAATCAAAAATGGCAATATACCATAAGGTGAAAGCATTGATATGGGTTTTGGCATCACTTGCGTAAATATTATTATGCAAAAGCTTTGCACTTCGTAGTGCAAATTGTGCATAATATTTATGCAAATGTCATGGGATGGATATGTCGGGTGATTGACACGGAGTAAATGCTAATAGATCAAGGTTGGTTTCAGACACAATATGCAATAAAATTGAGAGTGCGTCACTCTATCATCCATACCCTAATATCATAAATGCTATATGTCTGTTTGTCAGTTAACTTTTCATGACCCATCCATTTAACTGATTCTGATGAAATTCAGTACAGAGTTAGCTTATACTTCGGGTTGCATATTTGTAGGTTACTTTTATCACAGAAAATCAAAGAGCTCTTTCAAGTACATTAACCTTATCTCTGTACCTTTCGTTAAAATCGTTAAATGGATGGACTGAAGGTAATAGACAGAGAAGCAGACAAACATATAGACACACTTTCGCATTTATAGTATTGGTATGAATTAATCAAACTTTGTATTGCCACTGCCACTGTTTACCTACTGCTCTTGACCTCGTATAATTTTGTTATGCATGTAATATTGAGTAACTTTATTAACTCATTAAATATATATTTATTCTGTCATTGATATTCCAAACATCTTTCCATTAGCATATTATACCTATAAGTAAATTTATTGAGAAACTTTTTTAAATACCTTTTGGAAATGAATTTACCTATTAATTAATTCATTATTAGAATCAAAATTGTTAAGTTTAACTGCGCCATTTATTTAGTTTAAACTTTTTAAATACAAAAGCTTCCACTCCTTCAGGTCTCAAATAGATTGATAATAGTAATAAGGCTGCCTTTGCATGTCGTTGTTTATGTTTCTCGTTTTCCTAATTGTATTTTTCTATCTTGTGTATGCACTGCAATATTTAGGTACCTACTTATTTTTCTTCTGAATATTCTTTTCCTAAATTGACCTTACTAGAGGATTTGGTTTAGTACTTTAAGCTTTACTTTACAAATCATTTTCTGAAACAATATTTGAAATCAGAATATTTCTATACAAAATGTAGGGAAACAGGGGTGCCAACGGAACCCTATTACTAAGCCTCTGATGTCTATCCGCGTCGTGTTGGCCCGTCCGTCTGTCTGTCAGCGAGATGTATCTCATAAAAGTTAAAAGTTTCACAGAGTGCCGCTTTCTATTGCGCTATAGCAATAAATCATAAAATTTGAAAATGGCCCACATACAAATAAAAAAATATTAATAAAAAGTAATACATAATCTTGTACGATATTACGGAACCCTTCGTGTGCGAGTTCGATTCTTACTTCACCGGTTTATTATGAGAGATAATATTTTTTTGGAGGAAAAGTGAGACTTACTTTGCACTCCTTATATTAGATGTTTAGTTGCACTTTGCGAATAGCTCAAATTGTTTAGTATAATATACCTATGTAATTACTTTAATGTTTGTGCCGCAATAATTGCGCGAAGGCTTGCGACGCCTTCAGCGGGCGTTGTCGACACAATGCCACTTCGTTATTGTTATTGTATTTGCACACTCATTTTAATGTATTTATATGCTAACTGTATTTGAAAAATATTACGAAATCAACTCTATCTATCGCTGAATGAATAGCAATTATAGTTTTCAATAGCTCGACTGTAGGTGCAAGAGACATCTGCATGCAATGGGCTTAAAGCTAAGATAAGGCGAGCTACATTATTCACATCTATAATTACCTCTAAAAGAGCAAAAACCTTTTTCAAAGATGCCTTCAAAGAAAATTTTATTGCAGTTTTCATCGAAACTCTTCTCCTTCCTGACACTTGCCCCGACTTACACCAGGGTCCGTTTTCCTGCTAAGTCACATCCATGCCACTTTGCATGGTCTATATGCCTACTCTGTAGCATCCTCCCTTCGAAATTTTCAACAAAACTAGCGCATAAGTTTTGCGAAATTAATCGACTTAAATAATTGTTGTGGAAGCTATAAATAATTATTGATATTTTTTATGGACAATAAAAATAAATGAGCTAAATGAATTCATCATTAAACAAAAACGAATCGGAACTTTTACCCGTAAAATAAAAATTAAACCTTAAAAGGGTAATTTATTAAATGACTACACATAAAAATCGAAAGCGGAATAATTGAAGTCGTTGATACCTTTCTGTCAGAGTGAACTGTATTGCAGACAGATCAATTTGAAGGCCTCTACTCACGTTTTGTCTATTCTCGCTTGGGACTAGGTATTTAAAACAATTGAATGGCGTATAGACAAAATTGGTCATTTCGATTACACAGCATCGCTGTAATAAGTATTTGCCAAATTATAGTGATTGTGGTGCCTTCAAAACCCTATGGTCACGAATTTTCATCGCGAAATAGTTGGCAGCGACAGCGTCTAGTGACGAAATTGTAATTCTGCCAAGATGGTTTAGCAATATGGTTTACAAGAATTTTTTAACGCTTTAGTTTCATGAATCCCTCAGCATTTCTGTAATCGTTTATTATTAAAACTAAAAAAACAAAAACACTGCTTACTTACAATATTTTGTTCGAAAAGTGCTATACTCTTGTATGCCTAAGCCCTCCGCTCTATTAGCCGTTACAGTGGAGGGCTGGGTGAGTGCAGGAGCTTTGCCAGAGGGTGAGCAGGGCTCGCTGAAATCTATTTTTTACCGGTTATAAAAACAACGGGTCATTCTACTGTACTTACTAACTACTGTACTGTTGATGATAAAAAAATATTGAGATTTTGTTGGAACAAATTTGGAAGATCCAATCATTCGAAAAATTTAACCAATTTATGCAAAATCAGATACCCGCAGTAAGCAATTCTGAAGTACCGCAAGGAGGAAGAAAATAAAATTACATTGATGATACGGGCGTATAAAATATAATTGATCATATTTTACGAAGTTATGCTTTCGTGACAATTTAATCGTTTCGTATGAAGTGGTTTGGAGTTGATTGCGTTATAAATAAAAAATAGGCATTTTTTGAATAAGCTATTGTGTGGACGTAAATGGTGGTGCAGAATTAAATTCCGGTTGAATGATACAAAAAGAAGGTCAGAAGAGGAATCGTGCCAACGTATCTTTTTGGTATAATCTTATCACTTTCTTTTACATTATTAATTCG
The DNA here is from genome assembly GCF_902806685.2 of Maniola hyperantus. Lineage (NCBI taxonomy): Eukaryota > Metazoa > Arthropoda > Insecta > Lepidoptera > Nymphalidae > Maniola > Maniola hyperantus. Next base: position 4,371,951 of record NC_048546.1, on the reverse strand, counting down.
TATTTGGTAATACGTTACATCAGAAACCAGAATGACTAATACTTAGCTTATATTTTTGTAAGCCGGTACTGTTTGAATTGTTTTATCTGCATTTTGTTTCTTTTTCGATATCATACTTACGAAAGTCTTTAATCGTGTTGTGTGATTATGCAAAATAGGTATTCATGTAATGATGCATCATTCATCAATTACGAATTACGATACAATGGAATGTTTGAATTCCTTTTAAAGATTGCTTAATTTAATTTTATCACACATACTTACTTAATTTAATTAAACATAAACATTTCTTTTAATATAGCTTGAGGTTAAGACGAGAATTTTATTTAGGTACTTACCGAACCAAAGTCTCCTTACTATTCCTGATTCTACCTCAGATGACAGTTGTTACTTGACCTATGGGAGCTAAAGTAGCTATCGTGCATGCAAAACAAGTAGTCCAATCTGAACACGAGGCGTATTATGACTGCGCATTGTACAAAAACAGATCTTCAGCCGGACTATAGGTACGTATAAGATTCATGAACAGTAGGTACGTGTATTTATTGTCCTTGCAAAACAATGTAGAAGTACGAAAAATAGAGTTTCTCTTAATAATTGTCGTGCTGAATTGGTTAATATCGGTATACGATTCGTATTAACTTAACTATACTATTAGCCGTATGATACCTACGAACAATTTCGTACCAATTTATTAATATTAGTAGTATTGGACAACCTTGTCGATGTCGTGTATTTTGAACGATGTTACGAAACACGCATTGTGATCTGTGTGGCAATATGGTGGTTATCCCATTCAACCGTTCCGACATTATTCCCTTGATGACATTTGAGATGATTGCCGTCGGGTCAGCTATGATTGTTGACGTTGCAAATGTAGGAAAATTTACCCACATCGTGTATGCCCTATGCACATAATAAACGTGCTACTTGCAAGAGCTGGCTTTTGAAAACGATGAATTGTTTGATGTTGATTAAGTTTTGCGCCTGCTTCTTGAATATCTATTTAGTTTGTTTTATAATTTTGTCCATTATAACATCGTCAACACACGCTTGCCTATACTTAAGCCTGCATAATATGATAATTATTGATGTTATAAGTTAATCCCTGGTTTAGAAGCTTAAATAATAATAGTAACTATCAAATATTGCTGTACATATAATAATGCAGCAAAAAGGCATTAGTAAAACAGTAGGTACATAAATAAACCATACGTCTACTAATATTATAAAAATGTATCTGCTTGTCTTTCTGTTACTTATCTTTTTATGGCCTACCCAAACGATTATGATGGGAACAGAGATAGCTTGTATCCCGCAGACGGACATAAGGTCTTTTTATTTCGGAAAATCAAGTTTCCACGTGATTTAAGAAAACCCTAAATCTACGCGGACGAAGTCGCACTCATCATCCAGTTAGGTACCTGCCTATTTATAATACGCGACAGGTCAAGATGGCGCTCGGGGTATTAGGCGGGCGGACACACACACGTCACCCGCGTTCGCCCGCACCGGGCTAGCGCGGGGGCTGTGCGGGCGTGCGGGGCGTTACCACCCCGATTGCCATCTCGACCAGTCGCGTTTGTAAAATATTGGTTAATAAGTATTGAAGAGGAAGAATGGCGATACCATCTAATGGGCCTCAACAGCCAACTTCACCTGCTCGTGGCACCACGGACCACCTGCTCGACAACGGACGAGGCTCTGGCAATGGCACCCGTCTAATGGCGGTATATCCATTCCATACACCTGGCTGGGTAACCAGCCAGAAGAGGCGGCAGTGACCTCGAAATTGTAATTAATTTCAAAAATACATGTGGCAGAAGGCGATGGAAAACCAGTGCTAATAAATTCCCTGGTTGACGTTAAAAATATTAGTTAGTTACCTACGTATTCACGCATCGCTCATCTGATTCGAGTTAAAACTTTGGACAGTTGTTGTTGGCCTTTGCGTGAAGGTTTTTGACATTAGTATCATCAAAATACAATAGACGGCTCACGATCGGCTTTGCAATGCCTGCCAAGTACCTATTAGCTAGTTTTATTTGAAAAACGTAGTGCAGGCTTCTTTCAATTTAATTATAGACTAGCTTATGCTCGCGACTTCGTCCGCGTGGACTACACAAATTTCAAACCCCTATTTCACCCCCTTAGGGGTTGAATTTTCAAAAATCCTTAGCGGATGCCTACATCATAATAACTATCTGCATGCCAAATTTCAGCCTGATCCGTCCAGTAGTTTGAGCTGTGCGTTGATAGATCAGTCAGTCAGTCAGTCACCTTTTCCTTTTATATATTTAGATTTAGATTTAAATTTACTTAGGTAGGTACCTATTATGATTTCTGACATCTGCATTGTGGTTGATATTTCTATTCATCGAATAAAATTAATCTCGCCCTACATTTTATTTATCTATTTATTCTGCCACTTGCGGTGCAATGTCAAATTGTGTCCGCCATTTTTAATACGTAAATATTTCTACATCTAACTAATTACAAATGTTGAAAAAAGTACGGTGATTTATAAAGGCACTTTCGATTTTATGCACTTTCACTGTACCTTGAGTTTGGAGGCATTGAACTCTGTCGCAACACCCTTTGATATAGCAATAGAATCTAAAAGTAGGTACTAACATACCTATGTAGTGTTAACATATATTCATTTTATTAATATAACCTATTACATATTGGTCGTGAGCCCATATTCAAATGAAAAAAATTCTTTAGGCAAGTTCTGAGGTAGTGGGTGAGCCAACTGCCAATGCAGAATCAGATTACCTTCAATTTGCGCAAAGGGCGATAATTATTACCAGACACCCTTAAAGTTTAAAAAGTTTAAGAGTGTTCAGCAGGGGGTTGCCACGGTATTAAGCGTCTGGCAATGCGTGACGTGATTCCTAATACTGTTCCAACGAAAACATAGAAAACTTAGACTTTATACTTTCACGCAAGATTTTTTACACCTTTATTACATGTTATCTCCCAAAGCCACCATGACCTAAACTTCATAGTCGCTGGTCGTTTCTCCCTGTGCAGGAGACAGTACGCAAATAAACTTTCAGCTTTTATAAAATAACGAAGGTCTGGCACGCGCCGGCTCTTAGTCCACTAGCTCGAATTGTCGATGTCAATAAAAATCGCTTGTAAGTTGTATAAAAATTGTATCAGAACGCGACATAAACTTTTTACATGTAAAACATGACCAATTTTTTGCCTCATTCAAAAACAAAGGCATGAGACTTCGTAAGAGAAGGCTAAGCAATTAGACAAAGAATAATGCTCAGTATGTGAACTTGCCGCACTATTTAACAATATGACATGGTTTCCATTATTTAACGTGACACATTTCCGGACTATTTGTTACGCTTGTCTTAATGATTAGGGAGATATGCGATTTAGATATGATATGATTTGATGAGATCATTAGGTTGCCATTAGGTATGATAGTATTTGTAATTCCAATCTACAGGATAGGTCCTTAACTTCTTACCTATATTATCCCCGGGTCTTTCTACACTACATATTTTCTATTTTCCGAGATAAAAAAAACAGATCTAATCTACAGCTAATTATAATCAAAAATTAAGCTCATAATAATATAATTACGTCAAGTGAATCAAAAACTTATGTGTGGGTTATGCCCGCCCGAAATTTTAGGAGACGGTCCGCTAATCGTTACTTAAGATTGAGTTAAAACGAGAACGATTTATGTGAGAGATATAGCTCTGACTCGTTTTAACTAAACTTAAGTAACGATTAAGCGTCTCTGAGTACGGCTGGGTGTCTTCAATGAAGCTGCTGCAGTAAGTACTAAAGCACCTAAGTAGGTAGGTATCCACTTTTTTAATCTAACAATAATTTCTATTGGTGTGGAAAAACTTAGTAAACTTTTCCATCGGTCGTGCTTGAGCTCTAGTTTTTCCGTAGAAACTAGAGTGCATGCATAACGTGTCTAATTCTGATGTACATAATCTCGTAACTAAACTAAATTGACTGGTCTAAAAATGTTATCTTTTTTAACAATGTTTCCTGCAGAAAAGGGTATCGCTGGTTCTAGACATTTTAGTTAAGAGTTGTTTAGAGATTGTGTACAAGCTAAGATATTCTTCTTATCAATCGTTCACTCTTGACAGAGTGGTCGTGGCTATGAATTCATCACTGCTGCTCGTGCGAGCTCCCTCCAGCGACTTCTGTTGGTGGCAATATGTGCACACACGGAGACAGGCGTGTTTGTTGCGGATCTAATTAAATCCGTAAGTACCTAGTTGGGGAACGCCCACGTGGACGCGTGCCCTCCACTCGACCTTGTACCTGCACGAGGTTTTCGATAGTACCACTCTTCCTTGTGATGTGCCCAAAGAACTTGAGGATTCGCAATTGTACTAGTGACGAAAGCCTTTGATTTATTTTCAGTTCCTTGAGAATGGAGGCGTTTGTACGATGTGCGGTCCATTTTATTCTTAAGAGGCGTCTCCAGCACCACATTTCCAGAGCACCGATCTTTAGCCGGTCGGTTTGTCTTAGGGTCCACGTCTCAGCCGCGTAGGTATAGAAATATCGGAAAGACAAGATATTTCATTAGGCGAACTTTAGTACTTTTTGTAATTAACGCGTGCAATTCTGATGCGAAAAAATAAAACTGCAGTTAGATTAAAATTAGATTCATTATGACTTCGGCGGCGTGGGCGTAGTCAATTGATCGTGAATAGGTATAGAGTAATGCATTGGATTACCCGTAAAAGAAACGGCATGCGATGAAAATATATTTTATGGGTATAATGAACTCAAATGCTTAACCATAAGTACAAGTTACTTTTATTACTTCGTTATGTGAGAATAAATTTATTGATGGTAGGCAATAATCCCTAAAAAGTCATAAAATCCAACGGACTTTGGGCCATTGTTTCGAATTAGTGCATTTTTTATAAAATTTACTTTGGCAATCAAACCACCTACCTACCCGGTTTACGACATGGAAGGTATAGTACGCGACAGGTCGAGATGACAATCGGGGCGGAGACGCCCCGCACACGCGCAAAGCCCTTGCGCTAACCCGGTGCGGGATAGCGGGTGTTCGGGGCGTCCCCCCGTTTCATACCCAGATTGCCATCTCGACCTGTTGTGTACTATAGGTAGGTAAGTACTAATTTCTCCCCCTAACATTAATCTGGCCTAAATAATTTTCTCAAAAGTGTATATAGTATGCCAATCTGAACTTGGGCAGTGTGCTGAATAAGGTGCTGAAATATGGCCTAAACCCTTCTCATTCTGAGAGGAGACCCGTATTCAGTAGTGAGCCGGCGATGGGTTGTGATAATGATGAATAAATTATTTATCGAACAACTCATACCTGCGTAGAGTGGTGCCAAGAATACTGGCTGCATTTCTGCAATGACTCATTTTTTTTCTCCAAAAAATTGACCCACCACCAATGGATCAAAATTTCTGTAGTGCAAGTGGGAAGCCGAAAAGATACATATCCAAAATCGCCGAAAGACCAACAATGTATAGCCCACGGCCACATCTTCGTCGATGTCAAATCCATCCATACTAATCTGTCTGTCTGCTAGCTTTTCACGGCCCATCCGTTCAACTGATTTTGATGAAATTTGGTAGAGATAGCTTGCGTACCGGGGAAGGTCATGGCTACTTTTTATCTCCGAAAATTAAAGAGTTCGCACGGGATTTTAAAAACGTACTTAAATCCACGTGGACGAAGTCGCTAGCATCATCTAGTAGATTGTAAAAGATAAACTAGTATTTTTCAAACTAATTGTAAGTAGTTGTTTTTACAGGTAAAGTGTACTTTTTATAAAGGCTCAGCTTATAGTATAAAGTCTATAAAGTAAGTAATATAAGAGTACCTATTGTTTACATTTTAGTTCGTTGACTCTTGCGTCTCGACTCTCGAGTAGCCGTTTTCGAATGCATAATAAATCACATCACGGCCTTCGACGCTAGTTTTTTTATATTATTTATATGAGATGAGCGATGACACATCAAAACTTAGAGCTGAATCAGACGAGTAAACTATCCGCGCGGTTTTAGAGAACACCTATCCTTAGACAGTTTATATAGGCCTATAGTGCATGAGTACTATAACGGAAGGAACTAGGTTGGTTCTTAACTATGGTAATATTATCTAAGTCATGATAAACTTTTTAATCTTTACTATTGATATAAGAAACTTCTTCATTTAGGAAACTTAAATTTTTTTAACGAAAAAGATAGGTAAGTACTTCTACTATTCTAATCTACAATGCAGATATTTTTATATGAGTAGACATAATCGTCGAAAATTGGTTGAAAATCGCGTGGCTTAAAAACTTTTATCTGAAAATGCTTTATAACTATATATTATTTTGAAATGAGGTATAAAATTTTAGCGTAATAAATACCTAACTGCTAAATTAATACTTGTTAGAGAGTGCGTATGCACGACAACATTTTGAGCGTATTGTATTATTTTGTTTTTATAGCTGCATGTATATTTTGTCACCCATTTCTGTAGCATTACGAAAATATTTTTTCAAAAAGCTACAAGTCTATTGAATGAATAAACAGAATTATATTTCAAGCAACAAAGATTCTTATAGGGATATTAAAATGAGCAATTATTAGGATTACTTCCATTAAAGGTAGGTATCGTAACAAATAATCCCTAGGATACCTACTAATTTCGAAAATCATTTGAAGAGGATGTCGTCGCTAAGAGCTAATAATCATTAAAAGCAAAAAACATACGTAGAAGGGCCTATTTACGCAATGATCTCTCAAGTTACATATCCCCGTAATAAACATTTCAACAAAAAAGTGTTACTAGAGTCATTAGAGTTACATTTCCTTATATCGAACGTAATAAGTTAGATGGCTTTAATAAAAATATGTTTACTGCATTTGTGTAACATAATGTCGTCAAATAATTATATAACTGATTATGACAAATTTATATTGATAATAATCGAAAATAACGAAACTATTTTGGTTTTAATACTACGCTGAACAGATTTTGCAAGCATATTAATTAAGGCATACCGTAGTATACCAGTAATGGATTTTTATTAATGTGTTCCTCTGTTTTTTCCTCCGACATGGCGGTCGCAGACTGTTCTAGGTCGGTCTAAGATTGGCTTTTTCTTCCATTTGCCTTTCTTATTGCTTTGTTGAAATTGGTGCTACTACACCAAAGGACCAGTAATGGATATCAGCGTAGATAAGTAAGTGTACAATAATATTATTACCTAACAAATAGCGACTTCGTCCCCATGATACAATTTGTAGCCTCGGGGATAAAGTAGCTATGTAGGTTTGTAGTTATAGGTATCACTGAAAGAAATGTTCAGATCGGACATTCTAAAAACCATATACAAACTCACAAATTAACAAAGGTTACCTTTTTTAGTATAAATAAAATACCAGTATAAATTGTTTTATTTTTGTATGATTACAATGCTTACAATGAGATATTTATCTACCTATTGTTTGATTCGTCTTAGATTTTATCTTCTTTTAATAAAAATACGTTACTTCTTCTTAGCTGTAGTGGCAGTTATAATAATATATTCACTAATCTATATATATCTATACGTAAGTCTCTCTGTGCAAAACTGGGGCGAATTAACTTAACTTTTATTGTAGTCAAACGATATTAAGGATCATTTTAATAATCAATATTCGCCGTAATTTTGAAGATAAGTCTCTATCTAGTCTCTATATGCATAATAATAATATGCCTCGCCTAATACTAGTAGTCTAATATTTATACACCTAATATGCCTCGCAATCTTTACTAAGTGGGAACCTTGATTCACTTGCATTGCAAGAGATTCTTAGTTCTATGTTTTTGAACTAATAAAGTTTCATTCATGTAGTAGATAAGAAAAAGTATGATATTTATTAGCAATCGTTTCGTTATTACAGCAAGCATAACAAATAATAATAAAATAAAATCGATAAGATTCCTAAAAAGTCTGAACGTGTCGTATCGGAGGCTAGAAATATTGATGTTATCGGGTTACAAAATGTACCTAACAAATCACCTGTTAATTACTTACTTATGAATCATGACTTAATTGACATTGAAAAGTTGCGCTTTTTGTTTAGGTATTGCTTATTTTTCTCATAGAAATTACCGGAAAACGAGTCTATTAATTTTGTTGATCGGTATCAGATTTTCTTTGCTAACAATGGTTTCCAGAACTATTTTTAGCATAACAAATTCATACGAAGGGTTCCGCACCATCGTACAACATCCAACTCTTTTGTAGAACATTAGATTTTAGGGTTCCGTACCTCAAAATGAAAAAAGGAACCCTTATAGGATCACTTTGTTGTCTGTCTGTCTGCCTGTCCGTCTGTCAGTCGTGTCTATCAAGAAAACCTATAGGGTACTTCCTGTTGACCTAGAATCATGTGGTAGGTAGGTAGGTAAGTAGGTCTTCTAGCACAAGTAGAGGAATAAATCCGAAAACCGTGAATTTGTGGTTACATCACAAAAGACAGACGGAGAGACAGACAGACCTTTTTCCTTTCGAGGTACGGAACCCTAAAAAGGTTTTCGCTTTTAAATACTTAAATGAATAAATATATCTAACTCTACGCCGGTATTTGGAGTTTGGACGTATCGTAAGTCGTAACAAAATCCTTATAAGATAACTTCTGATTTCTGTATAAGAAATTGTGGTCATGTATCAACTTTCGTTTTCTATGTCCAACAGTAGACGCATACCTAGGGGCTGCTGATGGCTTGAAGTTTCCTCGTACAAAATACTTGAAAACATTATTTTGCGTACCTAGGCATGGACCTAATGGTTCAGGAATTTCTTTGAGCAGAAAAGGATTGCATCAAAAATCAAGAAATTCTTTGCAAAAATCTGCAGTAAAAAGGAAATTGACAAAATAACAAAATTAGCAAAAAGTAGTCTAAGCTCAAAAATTACACTCACGTATGTTGAGGCAGCCATAAACAGATTTTATGAGTACTTTAAGCCCTTCGGAAAGGTAAGTCAAGAACCCTTAAGCAGTAAAAACTCGTTAAAGTCGAAGCACTGTCAATATTTGTGGTAAGTTCTAAGGCTGTTGAACTTTGAAGGAATGACTGCGATGTTTCATCTTGATGTTTTAAACTTCTTATACGCGAGCCACGTTACTCCATTACTAAAGACGTGATTGATGTGAAGTGAAATATTACCGTAACGTAAAAAAATATACTATAGGTACTACGGTACTTTTAGACAAAATGTAACATTTTAAGAAAACGAAAATACCAATGTAATCGTGGCTGCTAAACTTTCTGCGATCGTCATAAATGACTTAATGACGATTTCAGAAAGGTTTGATGAAATATCAAACCGATGAAATATCTCTGTGCGTTGTATTGCTGAGGTCGTGAACCCTTCCCATTAATTATATGATAGTAGGAGTTGTATTGGGATAATAATGCGGCGTGTCCCAGATCCTTCCGCATACAACTTTACTAAGAGAAAAGGAAGAAATATATTCGATGCAAAATAATTTTACCTGAAGAAGAGAAGTGCAATATTGGCTAAGTCATCCTTTTGCAGGCTACATCCGGCTCACGTATAAGTAGTCTTAAATTCTTTGTGGTTTAGTCGTGATTGGTAAATTATGACCATTCTTTACTTTCGACAACACATCACTCAACGATAAAAAAGCTGAATTAATTTTAAAGATTCGGAGTAAACCCTCATTTAGTACTCAGTTGCCTTATCTTTTATAACTCAATCGTTTACGAGCAAGAAAACATATTCTCTCACAAATCTGTATCTGATAAGGTTTGAAAATCCAAAATGGTACAACTTGGGTTAGATTTTATTTTTAGATTTTATTTTTATAAGATTTTATAAGGTCTTGCGTAGATGCGGTAATGGAAAAATTCTTTCTGCAAGGACTATAAAGTAATCGAAGAATTTATTATTAAGCTTACTTGTTATGCAATGGGTATACAAAAAAGTTTCTCATGTAGTGCCCAGTGGCATTTTTCTTAATAAAAATGAGTTATTTATGAGTTACCCATACGTTAACCTGTTTCAACTTTAAAAAACCTTTAAAAAATATTAATCGATAAGTATGAAGAGAAATTGTAAAGTTTTACGTAATATTTAATAACAATGCAAATTCCTTAAAAGAAACCCCAATAAATTTTGTATAGATCACGTAATCGGAGTCAATTTTGTGCCTGGGTCATGAAGATACCATAAAGTGAGTTCGAGGTAATAAATCTGAAGACAACAAAAGTCAGAGATGCTGCCCCGCGAAATTTCTCACGTGCATTGCACAACAATAAAGGTATACACACTACTCTATCTACCTATACCGAAGTACTTTTTTAACCACAGGCAAAAAGGAAATATCTATTGTTTGACATAATACAAGTTAATAAATGTACAAAAGCTTTTGTTAAGGTAAGAGCTTTTTAAATTGCCAAGTGCATTAAAAATTAAAAAACTCATGAAATGAAAACATATTATAAATCCAAACTCGACTATCCTGGCATTATGCTGTTAAAGAATTTCCGTTTCCATCATTCATTTATGATTCATGTCCATCATAAAGTTCTAGTCATTATGTTTGTTTTTTGAAAAGTACTCTAAGCTTGACTCTAAGTATCATGAAAACGAGCAAATGAGTTCAAATTCGACTGTCATGTCATCTACCATTAGAAGCTTTTTTGTCATATATGCTCCCGACTTCGTTCGCGTGGACTACACGAATTTCAAACCCCTGTTTCACCCCCTTAGGGGTTGAATTTTCAAAAAACCTTTCTTAGTGGATCCCTACAGACTTCATGATAATTCTGCATGCTTAATTTCAGCCCGATCCGTCCAGTAGTTTCAGCTGTGCGTTGATAAATCAGTCACCTTTTCCTTTTATATATTTAGACTAGCTTGTGCCCGCGACTTCATCCGCGTGAACTACTAAAATTTCAAACCTTTATTTTACCCCCTTAGGGGTTGAATTTTCAAAAATACTTTCTTAGCGGATATCTACGTCATAATAGATATTCTGCATGCCAAATTTCAGCCCGATCCGTTGGTCAGTCAGCTTTTCCTTTTTATATAATATTACACAGACCGCAAGACACCAGTGTATGCGTGCTTCCTCGACTTATCCAAAGCTTTTGACATGGTGGCGTATGATCTACTGTGGGAAAAACTTAAGCGTGTAGAATTACCACACGAACTTATCAATATGTTTCAATATTGGTATGCGCATCAGTCAAACAGTGTTCGTTGGGCGGGGGCAATGTCGGATTCATATCAGCTCGAATGTGGTGTCAGGCAGGGTGGGTTAACGTCTCCAACTCTATTTAACCTGTATATGGATGAATTGATCGTCGCACTCAGCAAGCAGCGTGTCGGTTGTCATGTTGACGGCGTTTGCGTCAATAATTTAAGTTATGCAGATGACATGGTGCTGCTGAGTGCGTCGATTTGTGGACTGAGGAGACTAGTACAGACTTGTGAGGAATACGCAGGTCGTCATGGCTTGAAATACAATGTTACAAAAAGTAAATGTATGGTCTTTGAGGCCGCCGGTACAAAACGTCCTCAGAATGTACCACCTGTGCTGCTCTCTGGCGTCTCTTTAGACACGGTGGAGCAGTTCAGGTACCTGGGGCACGTGATTACTACCGACCTCAAGGATGATGCAGATGTTGAACGGGAACGGAGGGCACTGTCGATAAGAGCAAACATGATAGCCCGCAGGTTTGCTCGTTGGTCCACCGGTGTTAAGGTTACGCTCTTTAGAGCGTATTGTACGTCCTTATACACGTGCAGCCTGTGGGTTAACTACACGAAGAAACGATACAGTGACCTCCGGGTCCTTTACAACAATGCGTTCAGAATGTTGATGGGGTTGCCCCGATTCTGCAGCGCCTCAGGCATGTTTGCGGACGCGCGCATCGACTGCTTCTATACTACTGTACGCAAGCGGTGCGCGTCGTTGGTGCGCAGAGTGCGGGACAGCCCCAACACCATTCTGCAGATGATTGCAGCCCGACTCGACTGTCCTTATCTTCGGCATTGCTGTGAAAGACATGTTCCAGTACCAATGCCGGAGAGAAGGTACTAGATATTTATTTTTATTTTTATTTATTAATAATTTTATGTATTGGTATTTTACTTTTATTAATTTTAAAGTTGTTATTATGGGTATGTTAACCTGAAATAAATCAATTTTATTTATTTATTTATTATTTATACTCCTTCCTTTTATAGATATGCCTTCGGAATATCTGGAACAATCTTGTGGAGTTTTACAAATAGGTTAGTGGCTACTTTTCGTTTGAACTATTTTTTGCTGTATCTAATAGGAAGTCTATGTCGTCGACAATTAAGATAAACATCTATTAGCTATCGAACTGACATAGGTGGTTATTGAATTCAATACAAACAAACTATCACACGCTCGAGAAACAGTTTTTTAGAAGTAAATATACCTGTTATGTATGTTAAGTCCATAAATCACACTTCGGAAATGAATTGTTCAGTTCGTTCTCAAGACTCAAACTATTCTCAAATGAAAAATTAAACAAAGCTGTCGAAAAAGCAACTAGGTCTGAGCATTAACTCGAACCTTGGCTTCTATTGTTAATGCCTTCAGTTGGAACAATTAGGCAATTTAGGAATTGAAAACCTTGGTTAGAGAAAATCTACCGATCTCAATACAACGATGAGCTGTTGCGATTGCATTGTTTGATTTGGTTGTTTTACTTTTAACAGGTTAATTTTGTGTTTTCAACGTTTTAAACGATTGTTCTAGCAGCCTTTCGACACGAGCCTTTTACACAAAATAGAACCATACCTATGCGCCTAAAACAAATTTTCATTACTTTTAAATATTCAAGGCAGCCGTAAGAAAAGTCATTCTGATTGACTCATCAACGAAAACCATGCGTAAACCCTTGGACTTAGAACGACTTGGACCTGAAAATTTAACCTTGGTTCGCTTCATAATTTAGACAAGGAATAAAAGGCCAGATTTTTCGATAGGGAATAAGAAGTCGCCGGCGGTTACTTGCAGTTAGTATGTTAGTACATATTTCTTTCGAATTTCAATTTCTACTTAATAATAATTTTCGCCATTATTGATCAGATAATGATAATCCATACTAATATTATAAATGCGAAAGTGTGTCTGTCTGTCTGTCTGTCTGTCTGTCTGTCTGCTAGCTTTTCACGGCTCAACCGTTCAATCGATTTTGACGAAATTTAGTACAGAGATAGCTTGCATCGCGAGGAAGGACATAGGCTAATTTTTATCCCGGAAAATTAAAGAGTTCCCATAGGATTTTTAAAAACCTAAATCCACGCGGACGAAGTCGCGGGCATCCTCTAGTAATAAATATTTATGAATAATATTAATAGTTAATTTGATTACAAGATTCATCTTAAAGTGCCTATCTCAAGGAATGTTAGTCAGAATTACGATTGCATTTCCTCTTTATTAAATCAACTTTATAGGTAGGTAGGTACTTGTGTACATAAAAGGGCGAGCTTAATTATTACCATTTGATTTGATTTTCATCCGTTATGCGAAATTAATTGCATAAGAAAAGTGGTTAGGTAGATGCTCTAGAAGGAAAAATCTTGGCCCATTTATATCTTTAAACTAGCTGATGCCCAAGACTTTGGCTGTATGGATTTAGGTAATTTAAAGACCTTTGAAATTGTGGAAAGCCTTTACGGGTCTCAAGTTTCAAGACCCATCATATTAACCTAGGTATACGTTGATATTTCAGTCCATCAGTTTAAACTTTTACATAATAGTTATGTACTGTAATATGTACCAACGGCTATGTCTAAGTGCGGAAACGAAACCCAGGAAGAAGAAAGACATGTACCTAAGTACGTATAGATAAAAATTAATAAAACCTGGCTGTAAACGAAAACTTTTTGGTCATTGGCAGTTGGCACATTTGGACAACTTTTAATTACCTACTTTAGTCTTTGTAGAATACAAGGAAAATTATTTTTTTGTCTTTACTACTTTGTTTTTGTGCAACTAGTTTTTGTCTCTGTGTTCTATCGAAAGCTTCTAATTTAAATTATCTGTTAGGAAATGGACTTTACTCAAAGTTTTAGTTTTTGCAAGCATCAAAGCGTGTCGTTGCCAGCAGTTATAGGTCATTGTCAATCGGTGTCGAGCAATCGCGTTCAGCAAAATTATCCGTAAAACTCTTATCGCAACTTTTAACTGTGAACTATCTTGCAACAGTTTTTTTGCAACATCGTTCAAGTTTGCCTTTCTTTTTTGAATATCAGTTCAAGTTCATACTACGGACCATTTACTTGCAGCAATGCGCTGTGCAATGTTTTGTTAATAACAAACAATTTTTCATAATTATTATTGTCTTAGTAGATTACGCAATTTCTTTTCGTTATAAACTGCTCATTAGTTAAAGGTTTACATTGTAGGTTACTAGAGCTGGGTTTTTTAATGATGAAAATCGACCTGTTTAAAGATAGGTACCCTACCTATTTAAAAGCGTGATTTTTTATGATGAAAAATAAAGCACCAACAAGGAAAATATTGTAATTTTCGCACATACCATCGATCTTTGGAATCCACTTAGTATCTCCTGCGGGAACAGCGACTGCTGCAGAAACCAAGAGAAACAGGACAGCAATCCTTACACAGACACCCATTTTTTATTGTTTATTAATTTTAATGTTTTCTTTATGTTTGTTTTTCTTTTTTCTTTCACAGCTAGGACGCAACTATTTCCCGCGTTCGGCCGGTTACATTTGCGTCGGTACGTACGATACCTACCGCGTGTTGACTACAACTGAAGTCAACCGAACCGAACTGGTGGTGTACTTTCTACCAGCTGTTGGCAAGCTGTGGGCGCAATCGACTCGCATCGCACGCGTGCTTGGGCTTTGTCCTTTGTACAATACTAATTCATCGTACTACAACACGTTGTCGGCTTATCAATAAGAAAGCAATCAAGTTAATGTCGTAGCGCGGATCGATGAGTTATCGTAATTTGTAATGTGTGTTTCGAACTTTCGATTGGGTAATGCTTTTGATATAAGTAGTAGGTACCTACTTAGGTATTTGTTAGCTTTAGAGATCAACAAAACCAATAAAATTGCGCTGAGAAAATCCTATAGTTGCACTACATTGACTTCTTAACTTTTTACGTCATAGATTATTGTATCTATACTTAGGTTAGTAAGTAGGTGGTTATGTCTCTTTAGATCCAGTTGCATGAGAGGTCAACAAAGTCACGTAACCATACGGTTATCGTTAAATTTTAAAGCATCAATTATTATATCATTAATAGCAACGTGGGATTCACAAGTCAGAGAGACAGATGGCTGCGACATCGTCGTGTGAATCAAGGTTTTTGAAAAATCCCGTGAAAACGCTTTGATTTTCCGTGACAAAAAGTAGCTACTTAGTCCTGTCCTTAAGGCCCAGTCCTGTCCTTAAGGCCCTGGCCCTGGGCTACAAACTATCTCTGTGCCAAATTTAATCAAAATTGGTCAAACGGATGTGTTGAAAAGCTAGCAGTTAGATAGACACACTTTCGCATTTCTAATATTAGTATGGTTTAGGGACAAGCGCCATAGTTAAATCTCATTCCATTCTAAAAGAAACTTCGGGCTGGTACTGCTTTTGTTGATGATCAAAGTAACGGTTACCTACCGTCAAACTTTGACAATCAATGTAACGTACTGTAGCGTAACTTTAATCGCTTGTCTTGCAATTGAGTCTTAGGCGTAAAAGAAAAAATATGATGCCCATGTAGGCAGGTAGATAAATCGTTTGAAATGAGATGAGAGCTTGAATTCGTGGACTGGCGGACGACCTCAATAAATAATACCTATTATTTATCAATTTTTATGCAATGCATTTAGACGGTATTGCATCTTCAAGAGATGCTATCTATATTGTTCTAATTAGAGATATTATCAAGATTTATGAAATTTGTTTTGTAGACATTATTTTGTAAGAAGTACAGCTACGCCTACCTTCTTTCTTTGCAAGAATTTTCGAATATTTTGTTGAAGATAGACTTCCTCATGAGAAGATTTTTTTTTGGCAATTTGGCTCCTGCGCCCTCTAAAATATAATCAAAGCATTCTTATCATCCACATTTTTTTCATTGATAGGATTTATCAGCAGCTAAACCGGCTCAGTTTTAGCAGCATAGGCTTCCATCAAAACGTCGCGTCCTAACAGCAGTACTTACTTAGTACTAATTTAGTAAGCTGATTGCAGTCAAACGCTGTCTAGTCTATAAATTGAAAACCGGCCAAATGCGAGTCGTCTGACTCTGACGCCTGACGCGTACCGAGGGTTCCTTAACAGTCGCATTTTTTCGACAGTTTGCTCGATAAGTCAAGACAAAAACTATTAGTGACGCGTCTTCCAGAGTGACGTCACCACACAGTATAGCTACTCTGCAGAGCAATCCACAGAGTAGGTAGAACAAACACCGAGTTTTTTCTAGTCTAACACTACCTTTAATGAGTTGCACACGTTCCGGTTTGTTTATTTCAGCATATAGTTGGAAAACTATGAAAATCAATAACAGGTATAATAATAATAAAAATAATAATCAAGGGCACCTCACTAGTCTAATCATTAGATACAGTTTGTCAGTTGTTTACCGTTGGATAGACAATCAAAGGCCCTGTTAACAGAGCGTATAGGAAACCTAAAAAAAACGTCATTAACCTGGTTTTCATGGATAACTGGCCGATGAATAGTAATTTTGTGAAGTAATTCTAGCAACAATTTGTAGTTTCACGTACATACCTAAATATATCGATATCTAGGCCTACCTGTTAAAAATACTCTAACTTTTCAGAGTTAGGAACTCATACTTGTTTTACGGATACCATTGTATAAAATATACTTAATACTAAAACAAGTGCAAAGACAGCATGCATTTTGCATGTAGGTAAATGTAAGACCTCAGCGCCGACCTCTGCTGATATGAGATATCATCAGCATTTCTTCGATTCACCCGATATGGCTAACTCTTTTTGATATTTTAACGAGTCAGCCATGATTATTGATCTTATTCAATACTAAAAGAGCGACGTCAGCGTCGCATACCTACTTATTGAGAAATGCGTGTTGCGTACAATTCGTTTAAAGTAAGAATAGGACATGAATTATTAAGAACCTGTCATTTCTAAATTACGGAACAATAGCCACTACTATAATATTATTATATTGTTATAAACTAGCTGACGCCCGCGACTTCGTACGCGTGGATTTAGGGTTTTAACAACCCCGTGCGATTGTTAAAAGTAGAATTGGTTTGTTGGTTTGTCCTTCAATCGTGACGACGTGATGGACGTGATTTTTGCATGGATATAGTCAAAGACCTCGATAGTGACATGGACTACTTTTTATCTCGGAAAATCAAAGAGTTCCCACGGGTTTTATAGAAACCCAGAAACCTAAATCCATTCGAAGTCGCGGGCATTAGCTAGTACCTAATAACAATGAACAAATTGCTTACGAATTGTTTAGAATATGAAACAATGAAAACCGGATCGTCTGGTAGCCTTCATACTTCACGCCTCTCGTTTCGTCAAGCATCTTCCGTCGACAATGACTAGTGTTGTAAACGCGGCGCGGCTCCTGCAGAGTGCAGAGTGCATGCCTCGCTAATTTTTTTAGTCAAACTAATTAACCAATGTTTCTCTAGAATAGAAATAACATAAATAGGTAATGGTTATTTTCTGAACCTTCTTTATTGTAAGTAGTCCTAGTACACGACAGGTCGAGATGGCAATCGAGGAGGTAACGCCCGCACACCCCCACAGCCCCCGCGCTAACCCGGTGCGGGCGAGCGCGCGCTCACCGCCTCATACTCCTAAGTATTAAGACTTACCTAAGTATATTATGTATTCAGTACGCGGCAAAAATAATGTACATCGGCCTTTGTAAATGACATTTAGGCTTTGTACAGCGTTGTCTCTGTCACTCATACCTATATGACCATATGACGTTTCGCCGGTCTCAACGACAGAGACAATGCTCTACAAATCCGCTTACTCCTCCTATCGATGTACATTTCCTGCCGCGTACTGCACTCAAAAACGGTGTCTATGCCTATCCTGTACCTAGTTGTTAACCTTTCTCTTTGCGCAATAACCAGAACCTTAACCATAATAGTATTATTGAAACCTAGATACCCTACTGCAGAACATCCCCGTAACTGTACTTATGTCGTCCAGAGATCTTTGATGAAACTGATTATTACTTAATTCAGCTCCGCTGAAAACTTGTGCTCAAAAACCATAGTTTTCCAGTGTATTACTTTACTCTATGACCATAGTCCGGTACTATTTTATAAGGTTGGCAGCATTGACGGTAAAATCTCTATGGCGACAAGGCTCTTTTGGCATTTGAATGACATTGACAGGTGGGCGCTGTTGGAGAACAAAGGCTTAGATCGTGGGGTTAGAATATTCATGGATATACGTGGAATATTCAAACTAACAAACGATAGTCCGAATTTCGCCACGCGCCAAGATAGCCTTGTCGTACTGTAAAAGGGGGTCTGTAATATTTTATATATTCAAAAAACTTTCAAATTATTATTGGAATTTATAAAATCTCCTTGGAAATAAAATAAGCTCGAATCCATAGCATGCATCTAAATTAAAATAAATAAATACTAGTGCTGCCATCTATCAACAAGTTAAAAAACTACCACGCTGGTCTCTACTAGATGGCGTTGTATAAAATTCATTAGTACTGCCATCTATCATCAAGTAGACAAATTATAAAAGAAAATATTCTCACTTACAAGTACAACTACTATAGACTAGATGGCGCAAAAAGGGCATAAATTAAAGAAAAATAAATAATAAAAAAAGCTTTTTCAAGTTTTTAACCGATATGACTCGATATTAAATATGGAAAAAGTTCTCAATAATTCGACACGTATTTTTTTTTCATTCTCACGCTCCACATACCCGCACGTCACCCGCGGGGGCTGTGCGGGTACAACGTAGGTTTATATGAAAGTCCGCTCCACTCAACTTACACAGTTTCCACTGATGTGGACTGGAGATTTCGAGTACTGTGATTGGCCAATTCATTGTCCGCTCCGCTCCACTCCGCCCAGCTCCACGTCAGTGGAAACGCAATCACACAGTTACCACTGAGTGGAGATTTCGAGCACTGTAACTGGCCAGTTCACGGTCCGCTCCTCTGCACTCCGCCCAGCTCCGCTTCAGTGGAAACGCGGTCTTAATGTTCATGTTTAATTTACAAGCTACATGGGGGTGCTTTTGGTCGCTTTATATTATGCGACCCTGCTCGATTGTCTAACTTTATGTTAAGTTGCATGAAGGAGTTAGGGAAGTCAGTTTAGGTTACGGTTAGCGTTAAACTTTAACCACCAACAAAAAGCAAAATGAGTTGTACAAGATATTATTCATATTTCTATGAATATGGTTAAAGGTGAAACTTTGGTTCAAATTTAACAAATCCTGACTCGTGAAACCCAATTTGCTTTTCTTGACAATAAAAGTTTAATCGTTACAGTAACGGTACCTTAATTACCGGTCATGCAACTAGACCTTAATGACAATTATTAATTGTCAATGTTATTTGAATAAAAACAATAAAATAAAATTTTAAAAATTATATTTTATTTCTTAAGTCTGTATTATTTTCATTTGCAGTAACAAAATTACAAATAATATAAAGCTATGTACACAATGTCGGTGATATTCACATGGTATCAGTTCGTTCATTACAAACTAACGGCACATTTTCTTAAACCTAATTTATATAAATAAGCACCTTAATTTAATAGGCTAGAAGTCTTTCTTTCCTAAAACGGCAACAATTCGCCCGCTAGTAATACTTATTGAGCTTAAGAAAATTAAAAGTCATTCGAAACAGATCAAAAGTCATCCAAATAAATATTAAAATAAATAATGAGACAGATTCGAAATAATATTTACACAAAGAGTCAATTTTTTAAGAACTTAAGTACAAATGGATGTGCAGAGGAACTTATTAAATACTTTCAATAAATTAATATTTATCAACTAAAAATACTAAATATCACAGAGAAAGTACCCATTACTTAATCAACGTAAGGTATCGTCAACCAATTCATAATATCCAACGTCTCAGGTAGTAGAGAGCTTATACTTAACAGTCTAACAATAAATAAGTACGGACAAGCAGGGTTAGCATTGTTTTAAACAGTTTTTTTTGAAATTTTAAAACAGTTTTAAACTTGTTTAAACCTCTTTTAAACAAAAATTGTTTTGTTGAAAAAAATATGTTTTCCAACCCTGCGGACAAGCGACAAGCGGAAAGGAATTCAGTTCATAAATAATTTTTAAGACAAAATTCAACTCGTTAATGGTACGTTATTTCGATGGTTTTTAAACCGTTTGTTGCCTAGCTTTTCCTTCATTTTCGCGTGGAAGGCTGCGCATTTTTTATCGGCCTTCTTATTGACTGGACACCTGAATTCTGAGTACCAATTGTTTAATAGGTTGCCGTAACCTCTGAAAGCTATGTAGTCATTTTTCAGGCACTGCGTTGCGTCAACTTTTGTCTTCAAAGATTCGAGTTTCATGCGACTCTCGTCGAATGCAGGGATTTGCATCTTAACTGCAACCATGTTTTCTTGTATTTCGGCGATGGTGCTGTATAACTTGGCAAGGGTATTTGACAGTAAGTTTTGACGGACGCTGATGTAGTTGGTGAAAGAATCGTCTGCTGATTCTAGCTGAACGTTCTGCAGACGCTTGAAGATGACTTGGTATTCTTTCAGCGTTTTGTATAATTTTGGCATCAGGTATGTGAACTGTAACAAAAGAAAATTAAGATAAGTAAATGATTTATAATCTCATCGATACAACGACTTTATGTGCGGATTTAGGGTTTTTAAGAATAACGCGGGAACTCTTTGATTTTCTAGGATTAAAAGCAGCTTATGTGTAAATAATTGTTATACCTAAGCTATCTCCATTCCAAACAGCTGAATCGGTTCAGTCATTGTGTGTGAAAGAGTTGTTACTCTTACATGCAAACTTTCACATTTTAAATCATTGTTTTATGTTACAAAAGGGGAAAAACATACTCAAAATTACTTCGAGTACCTAATAAAGAAAATACTGAAACGTGCGGACAACTTCCATGTTTTCAGACTACAAATTACACCAAGCTACATAATACGAAAACTCTAATCAAAATTATTTGCTTTTTGAATGAATTTCTTCTAATGTTTCAGGAAGAATTCAAAGATTCTTGATTTGCAAGGCTAGAATTCAATGTTGGATTGCATATCTACAGTACGCGCCAAAAGTGATGAACATCGATCTCTAGAAGGAGACAGCAGATTTGTAGGGCACTGTCTCGTTCGTAGAGATCGACAAAGCGTCATATTGGTATGTGACACAGACAACGCTCTACAAAGATGAAATGTCATTATAAAGGCCGATGTTCATCACTTTCGGCCGCGTACTGTACTTCAGTTTCAATCACAGTAAGCTAAGCATAAACAGTTCTGATTGTTGACACTGATTAAGATGGCGTGAAGATATTAAGTTAGAATTAATATTATAGAATTTATATAGCGAATAGTACGCGACGCGGCCGATTTGTGTCGAGGCTGTATAATCCATAAGTATTTGTGATTGTATGAGTTTATCTGTCGTGACATTATAAAGGAACTACGTATATAATATTGCGCCGTAGAGTTTTAACCAGAATATTATCAAACACGTATTTTGTAAGCAAAAGAAGATTTTATTTTCTTAATCGATACTTATTAATATCACTAGCTAATTCCCGCGACTTCGTCCGCGTGGACTACACAAATTTTAAATCCCTATTCTACCCCCTTAGGGGTTGACTTTTCAAAAAACCTTTCCTAGCGAATGCTTACACGTTATAATAGCTATCTGTACGCCAAATTTCAGCCCGATCTATTAAATAGTTTGGGTTGATAGATCAGTTAGTCAGTCACCTTTTCCTACCAGCTTTCACGGTCTATTAAACAGTAACCAAAACTTTGACGAAATTTGGAGATAGCTTGCATCCCAGGGAAAGACACTTACTTTTTGTCCTGGAAAATCAAAGAGTTCCCACGGGATTTTTAAAAGCCTATATCCACACGAACGTAGACTGAAGTCTGACCTACGACAATGTGATTATTAAATGTAATATAATTTATGATGGATATGTACCTACCTAAGTTAACTAGACATGCAAGTAAGGCAGCAGAATTGGTGTTTTTCAAAAATTAGTCATTCTATACTGTTTTTTCATACGTACCTATAAAATATTATATAGCAAACGATATAGGTATAATTAAAATGTTATGTACTATTTTTACTGAAAATTCTTTCTTCTTTAGTATTGATAAAATCTCTCTACAATGAAAAATATTGAAATTAGTATAATTATTAGGCAAATGTAGAGCAAGTGGGTTACATAATAAATATTCAGGAAAATGAATCTATTAATAGAAACCGACTAACTGATACCTATATCAAAGTACAATCAAAACTTGAAAATTTGCATGTAAGTTTTTTTAAATAACGTAAGCCAAACTAAGAAAGGATTTCAGAAGTCACAGGTTTTCTTTACCATGCTAAGAAATAAAAAATCAGAAGTAACACCCGAGCGATGCGACGCCGCGGTGGGTCAGGAATATGAGTTAGGTATGTAAGGGAGGAAAATATGTACTGACAATAAGTACAATTATTTGATACTCAATGACTAATACAAAAATACAATAATAGACCTAATATTATGTATTGTATTACGTGATGGAAATGACATTGACTGAAAAAGTAATACATAATTTTCATGCGGTAATCAAAGAATGTACGCCGTATGGGAGAGTGACTTGACACATTCAGGATTCCGGGATTGATAAAAGCGATACGGTCTGTAACTAACATAATATTATTATCTATACCACCTAATAGTACAATGACGTCATCGTCTGAAAGAGTTTTTTTTTCATACAGCAATGAATCAACGGCGGACTTCGCCCGCCGGAGGCTCGGGGCGGCTTCATCAATTGAGGGCCACGTTCCCTGTTATGTTTTTATTTTTAGATCATTTAACCCTTAGAGGAGTACGAGGAAATAATAAAAATATAATTTATCAACAAAAAAAAAGCACGAGCGAAGCAAGTGAGAATTTTTTTCTACAGTTTTACAGACGAAGCACGATTTATACGCATTGTACATTAAATGCTTACTAGATTTGAAAACATACAAAAAAGGCTCTAGATACTCATGAAATATAAGATAGGTAAGCTTTTTTTCTAAATTCAACAGAAACAATTCTATAGCATTCATAACTTTTTCACTCTTTATTTTTTACGGGGGGCTCCAACTCTGAAATGACTTCTATGTCTTAAAAATAATACTTAAGGTTTGATTAAAGGAGTTTCGAGGCTCAGAGGACCCTTAGGGCCGAGGCCAGAGCTGGATCTTCATACGATCCTTACCTAATCTGCCAATATTACGAATGAGTGTACGGGAATGTGACTGAATTCATTCATGATTTCGGGAACGATAAGAAGCCACTCGCAACAAAATTACCTAATAACTACCTATGTACCACGTAATAGTACGTACATTAAATTGCAATGGAAATTACGTCATCGCCTGAAAGATAGACATTTTCATGCGGCAATGAATGAACGACTGGGGTGTGACTGGACTCATTCATGATTCCGGGAATGTATGAAGCGCCACTCGTAACGTATGAGTACTCGTAAATGATAGCTGGTTCCTCTGAAACACTTGTAAATGAACCTGACTCATTAATTATAGTAGCCTCGGATGACGCGCTGTGCAACGCATCCTATTATTGTAAATAGTAATTTATTTGGCTTCCGTTTATGTTTCATAATTATATATTACAAACGGTGATAGCGTAGTGTTCAAGATGTCGGTTTCTTAGTTTGAGGGTTCAGGGTTTGATCTCGGGCACGCACGCACGCACGTTATGTGCATTTTAAGCAATTAAGAATCACTTGCTACGGTGAAGGAAAATATCGTGAAAAAACCTGCATGACTGAGAGTTCTGTATAATGATCTCAAAGGTGTGTGTATTAGAAATCTGAAAATCTGCACTTGCTTGAAAACCCGTGCTTAGTACCTATTGAGTTGGCGATGGGTTGACGATGATGATGATGATGAATATTTTACAAATCAACATTTTGTCGGAGGCTTTGCCTGCATGATATCATTCATCTCTTTTTAATCTGCAAAGCCAAGCCATGACGCAAAATAACGTTGATGGGATGGAATAAACCGCCATACTTTTTTCTGGTTACCGACCGTGTTAAAAAGGTTTTGTGCTGTTTTTATCAAAGTATCCTGAGGTGTTTCAAATAAGCGTAAACTTTAGTAAAAAAGGCCTTAAATATTGAAGGAGGTAAGACTGAAATCACCTAATGTAACATTGGTGGTACATCTAGGTCAGAAGAGTATTAAACTAAAGTTAAGGGATAAAAGCCTTAAGCCTGAGTTAGGGTTCCGTTGACTAAACAATCGGTCCTAAAATTTAATCGTAAACCCTTTTACAGTGTCATAAAGTCACTCGGCTCAGAGCTTTTCATCCACAATTGTGCAGTACGACGGCGAATTGCGGACGATAATAAACGCGAGCAAATACTGCGTCGCAACTAAAATCTAAAGCTGAAAGCCCGACAATGAGCCATACTTTAGCCTTAAAGCCTGACTCTAACCTGAACGTGTGTGGGACAACGGAACGCGCCGGGATCACAAGTCGACATTCGTCGCACTTGGACAAATAATGTGTTTTTAACATTTCGTGTTGTTTTGTTAAATCGTAAATACTGAGCAAACACTAACGTGGCTTAGCTCTTGTCAGCGTGAAAGTGTTCGAGGCTGACACCTGTGGAATGTTTCTTGTCAAGCTTCTACAATCGATACTTTGACGGCACATTTTATAAAATCCAGTATCCCTTTTGTTTAGGATATAATTATTAATTGACTATCACACAAGATACGTAAGTATAATTTATATTTCCTATATCTATGCCCTGATGCAAACCAATCACAATATGTTTTGAAGATCTCGATTAGGTAATCCATATTCGATACAAATATTATAAATGCAAAAGTGTCTGTCTGTCACCTTTTCACGGCTCATCCGCCAATCCAATTTTGATAAAATTTCATACAGCTAACTTGCATACCGGAGACAGATATAAAGCTTCTTTTATCTCGGAAAATAAAAGTTTCCACAGGTTTTTTATAACCTAAATCCACGCGGACGAGGTCTTAGACAGTATCTAGTATGTAATATTCAGAAATACATAGTGCCAAACTAGGTCCATCAGACATCAAATTAAAATATTCGGTAAGTAACAAAAACTTGTACAATTCGCAATGCGTACTTAATTAAATATGGCAAAAAACGATATAATGCGAAGTAGATAGTAGGTATAAACCTTTTATTTTTTAGGGTTACACACCCGAAGCGCGCAACGCGACCCTATTACTAAGCCTTCGCTGTCCGCCCTTCCACCCGTCTGTCTGTCAGCGGACTGTACCTACCTATCTCATGAACTGTAATAGGTAGAGAGTTGAAATTTTCACAGTGCCTATTGCCGCAATAACAAAAAATAATAAAAATTTAAAAACGACTGCCATGTAAATTAAAAATAAATAAAAAGTACAATATAATCTTGTACAATGGTACGGACTACGGAACCCTTCCTGTGCGAGTGCGACTAGCACTTGACCGGTTTCTCTAATATAAGTGGTTAAATCAAAGTTACGAAACGGGAGTCCATACTATGCTTTAGTTAAGCCCTCAGTTTTAACGTCTCATTTAAGCTGTATTTAATTTTTAAATTGTTCGTAAGTCAACTACGGCCGAGCGATGCTAAGATCACTTGAATTCTAACGCTTTCCTTTGCCCAAAGTTAAATATTTGAATTTCTTAAGTGGGCATGCATTGACGAACTGTTGAAACATACACAAGAAATATTTAATATTCATTGACATGGATACTGGGCGACTCTACACGCGCATGTTAGAAATTAATTTATCGAAATGCATAGGTACGTTTCAATGACGCGCAATAGAGAGGAAGAGTAGGCTGAGATCTATAGAGCGTACCTACTTCGACTTAGCTCAGACTTAAGGTAAGAGTTAAAACGATTCAGTTTTATGACAGATCCATAACTTGGTCTTGTTTTAATTTGAAGTAAAGTCTGAGCTAAATCAAACTACACTCTATATAATATATCTCAGCATCAGATTAGTCCTTAGCCTATATAATATTTTATCTGCTTATGTGCTTCTTCCACGCTAAAAAAGAATGTGCCTAATGTTTTATATATATAAGGATATAATATATGTAACTGCACATTATATATAATTAGATGAGGTGCTGAGATTAATTTAGTAAAGAATAATTTAGTTGATGACGTGCTACGCGTCGAGCGAGCTAAGAGCTCTCTGTGGACTGTGGGTAAGGACATCGGATACCAAAAGTACACAGATGACAATACTACACACTTATTGTCTGTCTCGCATTAAGTTTTGTGTACTAATTAGTGGGTGTCCAATATGAATACATAATAGAAAGTCTCGTGGTCCAGATGTGTGTTCGGCAAATAATAAAAGCTTTGAAAGCTCCGTTACGAAGTACTTATGGATTTTGTGCTTATCGCGTTGGTGGTTTGTATACCTACAACTTACAAGTGTATAAGAGTAGGTATAGTGTTTGAAATGATTTTAACGCTATCAAATGTTAAGCAAACACAAACAGTGCTAACTCAAGAAAAGGCTGTTTGAAACAATGAAGTTTATTTCGCGTAAAGCTCATAAAAGCTTATTTTATACGTGCCAATAAATAATGATCAGCATCTTTTACTTTTTAGAACGATTTGTAATATTTTCAGCTTAGAAATGTCTTCATTGTTCGGTTTGAAAGGAAACAGGCTGTTAATAAATAATAATTTAGGTTATAATTTTAAGTTTTTGTTTACAATTAATGAATGATTAGCTATCCGAAGGGTTAGGGGGCTAAGCATAATTTATCCAGCACCTCGGGACCCCAAGGTCTATCTGTTTGAACTATGTATGTGCCCATTGCCACTTCAGCTTCACAACCTGCTGAGCTATGTCGGTTACTCTAGTTCTTCTACGGATCTCCTCATTTCTCATTTGTAGAGAAATTCCAAGCATAGCTTTCTTCATAATCCCCTGATTCTGAGCTTTCTTATAGTTAGCGACCATGTCTAGAATCTATCATTGTTCGATAACTGGTCTTGCATAGTAATTAGTAGTAATTACTACTTACTTACTAGATGAGAACGTAGTCTCAATATATTGTTTTAAAAATATACCTATGTTTATATTCGTTTCGCAAAAAATATTTTTGAAAGGCTATTTGACTGAATGCGTCTTAACCGTTCATTTGGCATCGCGTGCGCGCAACGGAATCTGTCGGTGTCCATCTATGCAAATTCCTCGAAACATTTAACTGGATCCTCGCTTCGCGCTCCCACAGCGACTAAACAAAGCCAACCTCATGTGAACTTTTCACTTTTTTTCTTATTAATATATTTACAAAGCGACTCGACATTTATTTGAGATAATCTCTCATCCTTATGGAAACCGGTCCTTAATAAAAAAAAACTTTAAAAATTGATGTTTATTTAGCTTCATTTACGAATATTGTTTCAAATTATCGGTTGCAAAAATGTTGCGTTCACTCGAAAAAATATAATATTCAGCATCAAATGAAGCGATATCGATCAAAAGAGGAGCCTAATAACGGTGTACAAAATGTTTAAAACGAAATGCGGCGAGGAAATTAAGGGTTTGCACATCTAGTTATTGCCCTTAAGTACAACTTGAAGTAAATAAAAGGAGTACAAAGGACGGCCACATGTAATTTGGCTTAATGAATCGTTATTTAAGTCGCTACGGTGAGACCGAGACGCGCAATATTCTTTGTCTCAAAAAAGCAAAAATAGATTAAAATAACGTAAAAACACTGAACGGTAACAAAAAGAGTGATGGGCTGGACCACCACACCCTCGAGACGCGAAATGATCAGCCACAGTAATTACACTGTCAGACTGTTTAAAGCAAACTTCAAATATTAAAGGCGCCTTCAAATCATAAGCCTTCCTAAATGATAATTCATCAGTCAACAAGACATGACAGGACCTGATCGAAATATTGTTACAACAGGAAAAATAAATACAAAAGCTCACCTTTCGTTCTGAGATTGATTTTCCGGCTTTTCGTGGGCTTCTATAATCGTGGAAGTGGATGTCGACGAAGTTGACCGCCGGCAACCAAGCGGGCATTCCGTCCCTGTATTCTCTCGTCTCGTTTAAACGCCTCCGATCCTGGTCGAAGAATCTTTTTGTGTTGCGTAGCTTATGTTTAATTTTCTTTGTGGCGTTCCTATACTGTTCAGTGCTTGAGTTTTTTGGTCGTTTCATCGTGTCGTCTTTGGTGATTTCGGCCATGCTGTCTGGTCGTCTTTGGTGTCGCCTCCTGTGCATCACTGAGCGAGCGTCGACTGGCGTCAGACACATGGCTATTAGTATGACTACGGATACAGCTACCAAAAGCTTTTTGGGAAAACCTGCAACAATAAAATATGAATGTTTAATATTGGAAACGTTGTAAAGAAAACGCAGATATCGGGATTACATTTTTTATTGCTCTAATAATTTGCTTAATTCGAACAGTAGATTGTGTAATAATGATTCAGCGAATATGTTTTTCGATAGAAAGTTTAATGTCCAATAATGTTTAACTAAGAAATATTGTTGCACAAAGCAACGGCTATAGTTCACGCAAGTGACATTCCGATTAAGCGGGCGGGAGTCGTCGAGGAGTCACATAAAAAATAATAAGCTTCGTGATTATGGTAAACGCACTTCTACGACGTACATTTATTATGTGCACAAAGTGCTCGTACAATCTTCATCTTCAGACTACTTTCTCAGCGACCATTAGCCGCTGGTCGGGAGGCGCACGTAATTTTTTGATCAACTCCGCCAGTTGAGTGGACCAGTTTTTTGGCGTTAAAAAACTTGAATTTTGAGCAGCTTTTTATCAGAAGCGTCAAACATTCAAGGTGCTATTGTGAAGAAATCATACGTGTTCACTTCAATTTAGCATCGGGCCGTTATTGAGGGATTTGATGTTTGCGCCTGCGCCATAAAACATATTTTATGTTCGAACAGACTTGCAATTCTACAGGCCGACGCTGTCGAACTTTTAAAAGAGAAACATCGCCAAGTTTTAAGCGCTCAGCTTTGTCTGCCTCAGGTGCTAAAACGTAGAAAGTTACCCTTTTACCACACATTTGTAGGTACACATTTTAAGTGTAAATAATAACAAAAGTTGAGTGAGACAAACTATCTTATTAGAAATCAAATTTTCCAACGGCAGCCAGTGGAAAATACATTTATTGGAATTGATGGAAAACTAACTAGTTCAGCGAACACCATTAATCTATTAAACGTCAATATAATATTACGATAGCTCGTTACAGGAACTTGTTACCTTTGTTACGTCAAACGAGGATAAGCCGTGGCTTATGGTCAGTGAATCATTAGGTCAATCCGAGTAGTTGACAATTGAATGTATGTTAAGTAAATACGGCCTTACGCGCATAGATAAAAATAGGCGATGCGCGAAATGTTGGTAAACTGCTAAGTGCCGGGGTTTACATTGCCAGGTTTTTATACTCTGTAACCACATTGTGTGTGATCACTGACTTCTATATCTATATCGAATGCATTGTCGAGATCAAACAATGCTTACCTACGTGTATTACCACGAAAACCTGATACCAGGCTACACTTATTTCCACTGGGATTTCCCTGCTATTATCGTTACACGGCATACTGATTTTATGTCAACTTTAATCCTACATCTGTTCACTTTTTGTTAATACGAATTTACATTAGTTTAATTAATTCTAAAACTATAGACATGACTTAATATAGAACCGAAGCAAATTGGGTACGTATAAAATAATTAGCGATGTCCAAAAAAGTATGTGAGGTAATCAGTCGAGTTTGGAAAGGTACGGTGCTCAGTATCGGATGTCATCGGGCGTTTCAGCGAAGATGCCTTTGACGGGGAGCCGACGATGGCATGTTATACATTCCCACACGAAACGCTTGGTAGGCTATACCGAACATTTGTATTGTTTGATGCCGAAAACGTTCATGAAACGAATTAGTCCGCTGATTTAAGAATAACATCCAATTATGTTTTATGTTATGATAACGTATTTGGCATCACGACTTATTTAGACTATTATTATAATTGAAATAATTATGTTCTATTTATTACTTAGTTATTATATATGTAGTAGTTTTAATGATTTAAGGATGTTTTTTCAATGTTTTAATATAGGATTATGTTCATTTCAATGTTGTAAACAAAGTACACCTACAATGTATTTAATCAAATTACAGGTAGGTAGATTAGGTTTTAATTATAGGTCAATCAATTTTATATTGACACTTACTGTGATTAAAAGTTTATTTGTTGCCTTAATTTTATGTTTATTGTTGTTTTATTTTTTTAATCTACCGCCATGTGTTACTCGCCAATACGTCTCATGGGTTGACGTCGTCGGACCGGCATCGATTAATTATCATTCATTATAAAATACAAAACGCATATTCAAAATCACACACCAGTTAAAAAGACATCCATGAACAGTGCATTGATGTAGCTCCTTTGGGCAAGTCCATATTCATTAGGCAAAATAATTTCCGATTAGCGAAACGATCGAAAAGAATAATATTTGTTACTGAAGAACTGTTAGCACTTAATGAAAACACTCGAAGGACGAAAGCACTTGTTCACACTAAGGGACGTATTCAGGATCCACTGTCAATATCTTGTATATTTCGCACTCGTATTGTGGGTTACGAAGTTTCGTCGAGTGTCACCGAGACCGCGAGGAGCGAGTGCGAGACCGGCGCGCGAGCAATCGTCGCTCGTTGAATGAGCACCGAAATGCGGCACCGTATATGAAATAGCCGGTAAAACTATGCGAAAACCCTTACACGCCCGCCGGAAAGCGGAGAACGACCCTCCCGGAGACGTCCTTTGTGACTTTCGTTGTAATTTATTTATCTATGTACATAAAAGGAAAAGCTGACTGACTGACTGATCTATTGACGCACAGCTCAAACTACTGGACGGATCGGGCCGTAATTTGGCATGCAGATAGCTATTATTATGTAGATATCCGCTAAGAGAGGATTTTTGGTAAGGTGAGAGGAGGTAAGTCGCTGGCATAAGCTAAGTATTTAAATTTAGGTATCAAAGGAAAAGCTGACTGACTGACTGATCTTTTAACGCACAGCTCAAAGTACTGGACGCATCGGGCTGAAATTTCGCTTGCAGATAGCTATTATGACATAAACATCCGCTAAGAAAGGATTTTTTGAAAATTTAATTCTTAAGAAACAGACAAAGTCGCGGGCATAAGTTAGTTTTAATTATAAACAACTGTGCTGAAAACTAATTTTGTGAGTGAAAGTTGCACCATTAGGAGAAATGAGTAGTTTATAGGATATATTGCGAAATCACTAAGTATTGTACTATCAAATAGATAAGAAGACTAAATATATCGAATTCAAAAGCGATGTAATGTTTGCGAAATATTGAACAATAAATTTTAATTTAATCCTATATTATCCTATACTTTGCAGTTCTTGTTTTTGGAGATCAATTTAATATGGATCAAGAATCATAAGTTTTTTGGTCATTTAAGGTAGAACCCGGTTGATCAAAGGGTGACTCGTTTCAGTGAAGTTTAACTTTCTCAATGAGGCTACTGACGTATAATGATTGAAGGAGGAAAATTTACTAAACCTTTTTGAACCTAGGTCATGGGCATTTAGTTGTTCTGCTAATTAAAACTGCAAGTCTGACTCATTGCAAGTGCTTTTCCAAAAAATTGCGTGTAAGCTTCAGTAGGTACTTGAAAAACTTCTGTGGCGTTATGGCAGACCGCAGATAACAAGCCATGTTGGAGTTTCAGTATTTTGAAAATGAGTCTTAGTTAATAAAAAATAGAGTGTTTAATCATCTAAGATGACACTAACTATTTGTTATTTTAAAATTAATTGATAAAAGATGATGGCCTTAAAACAGCTGTTCTGTTTGGCAGCCAATGTAATTACTTGAGTTACTTTTAAGTCACACCTAAAGTAGTTTTACTTTAAAAATGATTATAGGTACGAATAAAATAAATAATTATTATCTAAGAGTGCACATTATATTAGATTAATTATATAATAAAGTTTCGCTTAATATTAAGCTCTATGCCATTCGCTTTCTACATCTTGTGCAAGTGAACAATTATTCGGTTAGAGTTGGTGGTGATTCATCGATGAGTCTATCGTAGCGACTTTATCGGGCGGCGCGACTCTCAACACGAGCACGTGTGAACCTCAATACCAACACAAATATTTTAATCGGTACCGGTAGATAGTAGATACAGACAAGCGATAATGCGCTAATTCCTTATCTATTCACTTACACTTGCGTAATTTGACATACGATTCGCGTATCTTCTCTTACCACTGACCTACCCACGGACCTACCTAATACAAGTAAGCTGGGGTTGTCAACCTGTTTTTGAAGCAAATTGATTTTTGCTATTTTGGCGCTGATCAATCATGTGAGCGTATTCGGGACTAAATTTTAGATAATACATCTGTTAACATAGTGTCAACACGAAGACCAATTGACACGAACCGTCAATTCTCAGTAGGTAGGTACGCTCGGAGAGGCGGGCGCGTCGATTCGGTAGAAAAAATAACTGTTATTCTGTATGTCTGTCTGTGACCTTTTCCAGCCTCCAGAGTCTCTTACGTAGACTTGACAGAAGTTTTTTCAGCGCGTTACCTAGCGTTCTCCATACAAACGTAGTTTGGTTCTCATTAAATTGTGAACACATTCTAGAAATAAATATATGTGCCTGGTTTACCAGAGTTTGATTGGTTAATATTCAAATGAGAACTAAACGACGCCTATTGGGTGCACGCTACCAATAACTCCTAACGATATCTAATATTTAATATAATTACTTATTATATTTGTACAAACAATGAGATAATTTATTCTATCGATGACAGCCATTTCCAAGCGACACATTATCGACATATCCATCGCTACTCGATGAGAGTTATTTTGTGAGTGATCTCATACGAGGGGTATATTATTTCTGTAAGATTTATGAACAGGAATGTAAATATAAATCTAAATATCTTTTTATGTTATTATAAAGCAAATATTTAACTCAGGTTACAATAAAAGTAGTTTTACTTTTCCTTTTAGCGACGTCTGTCTTCGTGAACAGCAAACACGACGCGAAAAAGAACCCAAGGAATAAACGAGAAGGCAAACTAACTTTAAAAAAAAGAAAAAACTCCAAGTATGGGAAAGACACTCGAGTCGGACATAGATAGTCGTACAGATTCACCTACGTAGCAACTAGGATGAACAAAGTATTCATATATTATGTTACAGACTACAGTTGTTACGTCGATGCCACATGTATGTAGATGATACTACAAACCGCGTTGTAATACTGGTTAGATAAAGATTATGCCCTACTCTATTATGCTCGACTGTGGTTTGTGGTGTAAACGTTTGAGCGAGCACCTCAAGTATTTACATTGACACGTTTTTTTGTCTCGTGGTTAACAAGGCGATGGCATTGTACCCGACCGCTTATTGATAGTGTCAATAGAGGATTATTATGCCCATGATTAATAACACTTCCCGAAAGTTATGCCTTTGTATTTGTGCTGAGAGAAATGTATTTCAATGGTAACAGAATGTACAGATTTAAATCACGTTTTTTGTAATGCAATAATATCGAGGCATTATCATCATTCCGAGGGCGTGATGAGACACGCAATTCATAATCAGACAAATTATAATGACAAATTGATTAATAATGAGTGAATACAGTAATTTTTTGTTCAAACTACGTTGAGGAGATTCCCATCGCGATTCCTCCTCGATGATGACACAGCTTTCGTCAATTAGTCGTTTTTATGCGAAAATGAGTATGTAATTAGCGTAAGTAAGTAGAGGCTTTTCCGGTCAGCAATTGTTTTCTGTGAGCCTCCCGATGGCCGTTTTTTTAGCGATTTACGTCTTAATGTCGATAAAACCCTGGGGAAAGTAATCATGGATAATTGAGGGTTGAATTGTTTTATCGCAAAACGGAAACGCGTATTGATTATTGAGTAGGTACCTTATTAGTTAAAAACTACTTATGTTCCATTATCTCTGGGCGTAATTTTGTATCGCGTGATTTTTTGTTTGATAACAGGTTTGGCATTGAGCAAGATATTATCTGTTAGTTTTCTCTCATTCTCCATAGAGGAAAAACCAGGAGATGGAGGTATTGTGGACCAAAATCAGTTAGACAACCTTAAATATCTGACGGGCATAAAGTTCGAGAATCATTACTTGCTACTCTTGCTAGTGAAAAAGAGATGTTATTTTAAAAGTGTGTTATTAAATAATATTATTACTAGCCGATGCTTACGACTTTGTCTGTAAATGTAGGTTTAGGTATTTATATAAGTTTCTCAAAAGTCTTTCTCAGTCGGGGTCTACGTTATGGATAGAATCTAATGCTAAGTTTGAATTTTTCAGATAAAGTGGTGTTTTTTACCGTACGTTGATTAGGTATATTATGATAGTCAATCAGTAAATCTTTTTTTCTAAAATATGATTTTATTTGAATTAAGTATGCCATATAACTTATATTATGAATTCCATGGCAGTCTTAGCGATGAGTCAGGGATTTCCCAAATTTTCGCGAAGACACGTCACTGCGAAAATCGACTGAAAGCCTACAAGAGCGGTGTCGAGTCTCCGAATGAATTTTCTATTACTCATGCCTACGTGGGAAGGTACGTAGAGTAGTCTGTATGACTTTTTTATTAGTTTTTGGGTTTACTTAATTTGACTAAAGTTACTTGTATATCCACAATTGTAATGTAAAAAAAATGTGTAACCTATAGGTACGCGCAGTTGAAATTAAACTAAATGCACGCATTTATATTTTTGAAAGCGATTTGGCAAAATCATATACTTATTATCATGTAGTAACTAATAGATATAAAATAGAGCTTTTAATCTAACTAGGTAACTACTTGGTACTATAGAATACCCCTATGGTACTATAGAATAAGATGGCGGCCATAAAACAGCTGTTCTGTGTGGCGGCCATTTTCAGCGGAAGTCACATTGGAACATTACTTTCGTTCTTAAAAGATCTGAATAACTGGCAACTCTTAAAACTATTGCTTCAAAAATAACCTATTTTTCTCTTAATAATCAAATATGAGTTATTACCATCTCTTCCTCTGTCCAAATGAAATAGCATAACCAACATAGTTTCAGTTAATTTAGGTTTACCGTAAACCTCGGCTTCCGCGCCTAAGCTTCGCCATTCAAGTATTGTTCCCGCCACAATATAAATCATGCTCGCCCCATACAATCCTAACTTATACTTTAACCCCAATACCATAGACTATGAAACTGTCAACAGACGCTACACGATTGTGACTAAAATAGTAGAATGTTTGTAAATAATTGTAGGCTTTAGTCGTCAAGCTTGCCGTGAGAAATTAAGATTGTATTCAAGACTTGCCGTAACATTACTTTGCTTGAATGACGTTGCGATTTTTTTTATCTTATCACGAATAATATTGTTATTTTACCAAAAAATATCCAGTAGCCTAATTGTACAACCAGCTAAATAATTTTTAATACTAAGGTCTGTACGAGGTAAAATTAGGTCATCGATAAAATTCCATTATTAATTCGGTAAAGTTGTTATCACTTGATGCATACTTAATAGAACCTATTTAATCATGGGTTTGACACATTCACTTGTAATAATAGGATTTAGTTAATATTTTCCTTAATTGATGACAATAGTTGAGGTAAAATCACAGTTATGTAATTAGACTTATTAATAAAACATGAATTACAGTTATCACTTACTGTTTACGAAGGAAACAGGTGCTTTTCTTAATGCACGTTCACCACAACACGTACAACTATCACTCATTGTTTAATGTTTTTATTATCACAGATGAATTTATTCTTTGGTACAGATAGTCATTTGTC
This sequence comes from Maniola hyperantus, assembly GCF_902806685.2. Taxonomy (NCBI): domain Eukaryota; kingdom Metazoa; phylum Arthropoda; class Insecta; order Lepidoptera; family Nymphalidae; genus Maniola; species Maniola hyperantus. The sequence goes on along the minus strand of NC_048546.1, from coordinate 4,335,760 downwards.
ACTTATTTCACTAATAAACGAATTTTACTGGCAGACAACAGTTCTTAAAAAACATTCAGCTTTTATCTATGGTTTGATTTAAATATCGAACGTCTTCGCGGCTACCGCGTTCGGATTGCGTTTAGGCTTGGTGGCGGATACGTTCAGTTGGCCGCGTTACGTGTAATGTATGTCCTGAACGGATTTCCACGGCTTTTATGTAGCTGGCCGGCGCTCCCGTGATAAAGGGTGCAAAAAACGGATTGTTTGCAGGAGGGCCCGCCATTACGTCACAAATACAACGTCATCAGGACGTAAACGAAGTTCGAACACATGCTCTTACGCAATGCCTTGTTCAAATAAATAGCATGTGTTCCTTAACCGGATCCTGGAGCGGTGTGAAAATTGCTCTTGTCACTTGACTATCGCTTTGCGGTGAAGTACCATACGAGTTTCTTTATAGAAAACAGCTGGTTTTTGGGTTAAAACTATTGTTTATTTATTTATTTATCCTTTAATCAAATTTTTTTCAAGCAAGTATACAAATTTTTTATTTTAATAAAATTTATATAATTAGGTACTTTTATTTATAAAACCTAATCATTATCATACCTAATCATATTATGCTTTATTTGCTTGAGTACCTACAGGTTCAAAAGGTGGTACAAAGAGTATATTGCGTTCAATGTATTCGGCCATTTCTGGCTTGCAAATATTATGTCAGATTATATTATAGTAGTCAAGTAGAATAATTATTATTAATTAACACAATAACATCACACCTAATTGTAATGAAGTTTGATAAAAAAGTTTTTTTGCGTTTATTCAGTCAATTTCTAAAAAAGGTAATGTACATTCACGTAAATATCAACAGTGGCTTTTCCATTTTTTTAAGAACATAATTTTTTATCCAAATATGATGCCTAACGTAATATTTTTACATGTATTTTCTGTGGCTAAAACTTACCACGACTGGCGTAGCAGTGAAACATTCTGGGTAGGCTATGGGTTCATTTCCAAGGCCGATCTACTAATCAACGTTAGGCACAGTACTTACTCGCTAATATTTACGGCTGCTGTGAACATAGCCGCAATTCAATACGCAAAACGTAAATTTAAGGTAGGATCAGCAGGACGTATCATGTAGCGGAGTATAACATACGACATGCCAACGCTCGGCATATTCAGATCAGCCATAAAGATTGACGAATACCTACTCATGTTATTCTGGTCGAAGAGAAACTCATTAATGATAAGAAAATGTTTTACTATACCTAATAGTTACGTAAAACTGTGAAGCAATCTTTATTTAATAAACAAAATCATCATGTTTTATTGGCACACCTGAAATCCATTATAAATTGAAGGTCAAGTTTTTGGAGATGCAATGGAGTTTGATTTGCCATTAGCAGAGTTATACAAATTTTGCCATTCAAATATTAATTTTAAGTGCGGTCACTAAAGATCAAATTGTAATATTCGTAATAACAGGTGTTACAGATTAAACGGTGCTCTAAAGAAAACTTCAAACGATGGCTCAAAAATCCAAAACATTATAGAAAGATGTTTGACAGAGTATGGCCAATGTTAGATCAGAATATATAAAAGTGGTTCGAAGCATCTTTCAACCTATTTCTTAGGGATCCGTAAAGACTAACACTCATACGCATTCAAATCAACTGATTGTGCTTTTTAAGAACTGTTGGCTTCATGCCTTGCCATCCAAAATTTCGGCTCACTCTGAAAGTTTTAGTGTGGCTCTAGGTCTCGGATTAGGAACACCACTGTGCCAAGAGGTTGTGAAAAGAGGTTGATAAATTTGGAATGCACGGACTCAGTGAGTGCAAAGAAGAACTCACTGGTATGCTATCTCGGCATAGCTCTATAAATAATACTTACTCTTGCTCTTGCCATATATTTCTGCCCTCATTGAGCCCGCAGGGATTAGTGGGAACGATGGCAAGAGCCAGATGGCAGATCTGGTGGATTCTTGATTGACGATGGTTCCCTGAAAACGCAGATATGCCTCAAAGTGGGACGTAACATATACGTTGATACATTGGCCCCGTACTATATTAGAAATAGAGCATCTATACCGGAAGCCGCAGCAGAAGTGGCTGAAATATCAAGTAGGTATACCTCTCTAATCGAGAGTTACACATTTTCAGAGAGTTTCATAGTCTCCAGGGCCAGGGCATAATAAGTAAATATAGTATTTTGGCCATGAAAACCCTGGAGCCTTAGACTCTTGGTGCTCAAAATTTTTTACGAGACGGGTAATTGCCTCATGGTGACAGAAGGTCTGGCTCATTTTGTGGCTCGAAGAAACGGACTGTTGTTAATTACTTAATTTTTTTGACATTAATCTGTGGTCGAGGAACTATCCAAAATTGGAGCCCAAGTTCAAAAATCATTGTCGACGATTTAATAATTTCAAATAAGTTATTTGATCAATAAAATCTTAGCGGAAACTGTTGAGTGAAAAAATTTTTTACAAAAAAAATAAAAACCGACTTCGTTACATAAACACTAAAAATTGAAAAATAATTTAATTTATTACCGAATATATTATGTATACAAGAGTTAATATAGTTCCATAATAATACTTTTTGGTGCCGGTGCCAATTAGCTTTAGCTGCGCGAATCGTCTAGACTTCATATTTTTATGGGACTCCACAATGGCACCTCATTGGCACCGACCCCAAAAAATATTATTATGGAACTATATTAACTCTTGTATACATAATATATTCGGTAATAAATTAAATTATTTTTCAATTTTTAGTGTTTATGTAACGAAGTCGGTTTTTTTTTTTTTTTTTGTAATTTTTTTTTATTTCACAATTTTTAGTGGCCCCATGGAATTATGCTATGACTGGTTAAAAATCTACTGTTTACTAAGCTATTACACTGATCGCGAGCAATTTACTCTTATCCGTTGAGGAGTTCCAGTATCTATCTTCGAAGATGTTCATCAGATCTTCACCAAATTGAAATGGGACCAACTTTGAAGTATACACTTTCAAACAAAAAAAGAATTTTCAAAATCGGTCCAGGCGTTTTTGAGTAATCGGGGAACATACATAAAAAAAAAAAAAAAAAAAAAGATTCCGACGAATTGAGAACCTCCTCCTTTTTTTGAAGTCGGTTAAAAAGTGAGTTTCACTCGTGTTTCAGGAGTTGTAAAAATTGCGATTTTTTTTGTCAGCTTTCAGTCATTGAAATATATTAAAACAAATGCATAAAATATATAAAAGTAGATGGTATTTATCGTACTGAACCCTTTTACGGAAGTCCAACTCCAATCAGTGCTCTTGCTGAAAGTGTAGTTAGTTAGTTTGATTAATTGCAATCTCGATAGGCCGCCATTGTGGTGAAAACATAACTCGTCGTTCAAAAATAGTATGTTCAGCGATTACATTCAAAAACCATTTGCGATTTCAGTGGGGGTGGTGCTCGTTCCATCATCCCGCCTCCGAGAGAGTCCGCCTCTCAATTTAATCCCGAAATAGTCTCATTTGATTGGTTGCTTAAATTAAGCCCTTCGCCTATTATGTACATACTGCTCTCGTATTCCGCTCTAAGTAGGTATATTTAGCACTTAACGGGAATCATAAAGTTCAGTTTAAAAAGTTAATTCAATCTAAAAATGGTTTTAAAAAAAAAATTATACACATTTTAGCTAAACATACATAGGCACTTAAACTTTCACATTTAATTTTTTTTATATTTTGATTTATTTCAGAGAAAAGGTAACTTAAAAAAATATTAAAAAAAGGCTCAGTACAAAAGTTACTTAATTAACTAGTGTTTTAAATAAGTAAAACGTACCTGCTCAATATTAAAGTAATTAAGCTAAAAAATTAAAAAAAATAAACTTACCTAAAGTTCAATTTAAAAAGTTGACTAACTCTAAAGTGTTTTTTTAACTTTTACCTAAAAGTAAGTACCAATACTTTCGCTTTTAAGACTTTGCAGATTTTGGCAGAGAAAAATATAAATCTGTCGGAAAATTTTAGATCGCAAAATATCTTCAGAATCTTGGGAAATTTTTGTATTACGTGACTTGATACCATTGCAACGCCTATATGTATTAAACCTGGTGGATTTCAGCGAACACTGCAGATGTAGTCCGGTGAAAAACCCCAAGATGTGTCGACTCATTGTCTATGCAAATCCGCATTTATGCTAATGCTGTCATATCCGATTGTTCGTTGAGCTCATAGGCTTACTAATGCACCTTTCTGTTAATCATAGGAACTAACTCCTTAAGTGAAACGTAGGTACTGTTTTTGAGGAAAATCCGTACGTATCCATTAAAAGCTTTCATGTAATTGTTTTCTAATGTATTGAGAAAATACAAAATAGGTACGATATTTACTTAGTTAATCTACAGCAATTTTTAAGATAGATTTAATTTATATAATTTTCTGTTTTCCGCTAGGTAGGTATATATTATGTTCTTTGTTATCCTTAAAATAAAATAATCTTATCTAGATGAGCTAACAGTCATTTAGTAAGCCACTAATATAATGAGGAAACTGAATGCCAAGAATGGGCGACTATCCGTCGGTATCTTCTAAATAAAAGACAACCAAAATTTCGTTGAAGTTTGAAAATTAAGTTTTGATATATGGTTGTGAATTTTTGAATTCTTCACATGTGATTCGACAGGACCCTTTCTCAGTTAGTCACCTTCATGATGTTAGGCTATTCGCGGAACCAGGTACAAACGTTAGAGGAAATGCCATACCTGACTCGTACAACAGACAATACAATGAGCACCTTCAAAATTAACTTTATAGCTTTGTAATAAATGTCAAAATTGAATTTTTGGATTAGAATCAGTGTTAGGTACCTATAGGTATATATACGGAAATTTAGAGGAAGAATATTATGACGTTAGAATTTGAACGAGGTGGTAACAGTTAGGTCATAGTAACAACAGACAAACTCAAAAGCGATGTGGGTTCATTTCTCAAAAGCGATGCTAAAAACTTTGCATTGTTTTTAATTTTCCTGGTTCTTCTAATAATGGCTGCTCACAGCTCACTGTTTACATAGAGCTTCTTTTTAAGCTCAGATTAGTTTTCTATGAATGACTCTCATATAAGTTTTAAAGCTTTCTAAGTTTATTATCCTGTAGAAACGTTAAAAGTTTTACGTCAATTATTATTATTGATATCGCGAAAAACTAGGTAGGCGGAACGAAAATATTTTTTACAAGTATTTGTTTCTCAGTTAAGCAATTTAATTTGAGGCTGGTTTTTATTGCTAGATAATTCAGCAGAAATACATCTCGCGGGGAGATCCTTGGGCGAGGATAAGACAAATAAGCGCAACCTGAATGGGAAATTTTCATACGAAAATGAGCTCTACGGATTCTGTTATGAAAATGTACCCTTAATATATTTTCTAAATTAGCAGTAATCAAACCAGTCGTAAATAATTGCGTATTAATTATTGATATCTCGTCCAACAGAGCAGGCACGCAATGATGAAAAATTCACAAAACGTTTGTAAGTACAACAATAAACTTAGCACAAAGGCTAATTTGAATATAAAAGTACATTAGGTGAGTTGCTTGCAATTATTTCAATCTTGTTTAGAATCAATTGATATGAGAATCTGCTCTTACCTTACCGGAAAAACAGGTAAGTTTTCTATAAAGGTCTGGCCACACTCGCGTACATTCTAAAGTCTATTGAGATAATAATATCGCGGTTTAACCATGTTTAACCACTTTACCAGACAGCGTCTAAAATAGAAGCTTAAATAGATTTGGTATGTTAGTTACCTCACGTAAAGAATACATGAGTTAAAGCTTATAATACCAAATGTGTTTCAGAAAAAGTGCTAACTTGGTATGATTATCATCGTCATCTCAAACCCTCGCCGGTCACTACTGACCACGGGTCTTAGAATTATAAAGACCATAGTCCACCACGCTAGTCAAATTCGGATTGACAAACTTAACACATTTTTAAGAACAAATTGGAGAGCTCTCAGGCATGCAGGTTTCCTCAGTGTTTTCCTTCACCGTTAAAGCATGTGATATTTAATTGCTCAAACTGTATATATCTCCGAAAAGTTAACTCAGTCTTTATAACCACTAAGGATATCACCACTTTCAAATTTCTTACAGATGCTGAAGCTTATGCTTTCGTTTGCCCATGCCGCCTCTATAAGCGTCTCGATGGAAGCTGCTGAAAATCAGTCGCTTCAATTGCTAAAGATAAACGACACTAGTCAATATTCGTTCAGCTTTACTATACTTATAACTAATAATAATATTATACTAACGGAATATACCTACCTATAATGTCATCTATACTCTAGTCTAAACTAAGTGGAATAAAAAAAATATAGCCAACACGCTCCATGTCAAAGGCTCATTTTCTCTTTCTATCAAAGAATGCGCTGTGAAGTCCTAATCTATATACCTATTCAAAAATATTATGATTAGACGTAATCAAGAAAACATTCGATTTCATAAATTTATTGCTCTAAGTATGGCGCTACCTTATATAGTTTTTCCTGTGGAAGCTATTTGAATACGGGCAACGCTCGCTCCCACGCTGCCTCGCCGACCTTGGTGTAGCGCATCTTAACAATCGATAGTGATTATCAGGGACTTATCACATAGAAGCACAGTTTAACGAAAAGGTTTGTATTTGTCGACTACTGCTGCGAGAAGGTACCTATACTACGCGACAGGTCGAGGTGGCTATCGGGGTATGAGGCTGGGGGACGCCCAGCACACCCGCACGTCAACCGCGCTTTCCCGCACCGGGTAAGCGCGGGCGTCCACACCCCGATTGCCATGTCGACCTGTCGCGAACAATACTAAGTAGCTGAAATAAACCGTCTTCAAACTTGATGTAGCTAACCTACTTTCGAGTAATATCTTAAAATGAGTTATCTGTGAAAACTGAAAACCAACATACAAAATGTCTAGTTTATAGTTATAGACCCAGCAGTTTCAGCTGTAGATACGTTGAAATATCAATCGGTGAGTTTTTCCTTTTATACACATAGGTACTTATGTAGACTAGCTGCCCTGTCCCGGCTTCGATCGGGTGGAATTTCAGGAAATATTTTCTTAGTTGGGGTCTACGTTATTGAGAGGACCTATGTATAAAACTCTTTAGTTGTAGATCCAGTTGTTATAGCTTTACTTGATATTTAACATTTCTATTATTAAGATAGATAATACTCGAATCGTAATAAACTGGACATAAACGCATTACTAAGTATAATGACAAATCGAAAATCTATTGAGCATTTAATAGAGATTTTATTCAAAGGATTTTGAATATTTATCAGTGATTTTCTATCACTTTCTCTTATGGTCGTGAGTGAATTCTGGGGTCGTGATCCTTGCCACGGATCACCTATGGTGCTTAATAATAAAAGAATAATAACAATAATCGAGAATGATTTTGCATAATATGTTTACTTTACGTTACTAAGTATACTAATCGCAAATTTATTGGTGGTGTCTGGACTCTTGGTTTGCAATCCGCGTAGCGACAAAATTACCTATAATACGCGACAGGTCGAGGAGGCAATCGGGGTGGGGACGCCCCGCACACCCGCACGTCACCCGCGCTATCCCACAATGGGTAAGCGCGGGGGCTGTGCGGGTGTGCGGGGCGTCCCCCCGCCTCATGCCCCGATAGGCATCTCGACCTGTCGCGTACCTACTATACACAAAATAATAAATATATACAAAATTTTATCGTTAGATATCGATGCGTTTCGTTATCGTTGTGTTTATTTATGTTACCATTTTTATGATAAGAGTGATTAGTCAGGTTACTCAGCAATTTAGTTGCAAGGCCTAAACTGCATTTAAAAAAGGCACTGCTGAATTTTTTGCACTTTCCAATGAATGTGAAAAGACCTTAAGAATTAAAATTAGGTCTTGTCTTCACATAATTTACCTATTCAACATAGAAACAGTTTATTACTAAAAAGCAATCTGGGATAACCGTGCCGTGACAAAGTCTAAGTTTCTACAATTATCGTAATAATATTATGCACAAGGAGTATGCACATAATTATGATAATTGTATTAATCGCACACGTAAATTTATATGTTGTTGTGTTATGGGAATTCAAATCAGGTTTATATCGCTTTGTTACAAAGTTGCCAGTTCACTGTTTTTAATAGAAAGTGAATTTGATTAAGTTGTTGATTATAAAATCATCAAACGACCAAAATTACTAAAAAAATCGCTAAATTGCTTGTTGACGGAGCTTTGCCGGTAGGGTAGTAACTGGTAACTAGCCATGGTTAGGGATTATCTAGAGTTAAACGTAAATACTATAAAATTAAGAAAATAATAAATATCCTAATCATAGTTCCGGTCTTGATTAACTTATTTAAATAACTTAATATGTATACTGAAAATAAAATAAAATTATATACTTGATATTGATATATATACCTGTACATAATAAAGGCGAGAATGACTAAATAACATATTATCACCGAACCACTAAAACCACCTCACTACGAAAGGATATTATTATTCTGAATTTCTAATGGGCTTTTTAAAAACCTAAATAAGTACACGCGGACAAATTTGCGTGGAACCGTTCTAGATATTATATCAGATTCTGTCACATTTAACGATAATATATCAAAATCACTTCATTTAAATATCTGCAGGCGGGCCGAGTACTTCGTAGAGTTTTGACATCTTAAATATATAAAAGGAAAAGGTGACTGACTGACTGACTGACTGATCTATCAACGCACAGCCCAAACTACTGGACGGATCGGGCTGAAATTTGGCATGCAGCTAGCTTTTATGACGTAGGCGTCCGTTAAGAAAGGATTTTTGAAAATTCAATCCCTAAGGGGGTGAAATAGGGGTTTGAAATATATGTAGTCCACGCGGACGAAGTCGCGAGCATGAGCTAGTAATAATATATGTTGTATTTACGAGTAAATAAGTTCAATCTATTACACCATAGAGTTATGATTACACTGATACTACGCATTAGGTATATCATGGCAACAAAAAGGAAATCTAAGAAGCGATTTTCTGATTACAATGATATCGTGATGCAAAAGCATTGGAATTCGAAACAATTTCACATAACACATAGGGAACAGGAAATACAGGACGGGTAAGTATGAAACGATGGCTACAGTCATTATCAAGCTGTCGTCGTGTGAAATTTACCTTTTTTGCTCTCTCAATGTGAAGATTTATGTAAGTAAGTCTTGCTTACCTTGAACCTAAATGTTTCAAATGCACGTACGTAAACTTATTGAAAAATCCTCTTACAATGTAAAGCAGTTTTGTGGTGGGTTTCAAGCTTATTTTTTGGAAACTAATAATAATTAATTTTAGATTTTCTTCTTCTTTGTATATTGCAAATATGTTATATTTTTGTGAGTACTTAATTTTATTTACGTATGATGAAAAATAATCCACCAAAATGACACTTTTATGTGTCTGTAATTTTGTGAAATTATAATTTTTTGGTTTGGATTTTTATAATGTAAAAAATACTAAATAGAAAACTTTTATCTGCTATAGTAGTAGTTTAGGACCTCTCCTTTAATAAATATATCTTTTTGTGTAAATTCAATAGGTAACTTTTGATGTAGTGAATGTCAAAGATTGCACGAAATCGAAAATTGAATAATAGTCTTTTGATATTATAGGCAATAAGAAACAAACTATCAATAAATTGCAAAATGTTGTCTTACTTGGTAATAAAACAGAAAATTTCCTACAATGTAGTATAAATAAGTTTTTAAGTAAATGCAGGGATTTACAAAATTTAAGGGGTCAAAAATGGGCTAAAACCCCTTGTACACTACATAACCCTATGATAAGAAAGCTTGGCAAGGAGTTGCTTTTAACAGCTTTGTGATAGTTCTTATAGGTTTAGTTCTAATAGGTTGTTAGGTATATCATAACATATAGCAAGCTAATAGGCAGAATTTGGCTATACCTTTTTGTTTTTGTAACATCTTCACTGTTTACCCATATTCACAATAAAGAAATTTGAATTGAATTGAATTAAGTGATTTTTGTAAAGTGGTGATTATAAAAAGAATAACCGGCTGAGTTTGTTGTGGGCTCTTCTCAGACTTGGGCGCGTTTGGAACCCTCGTAGCTTTAGTTTTAAGTACGTAATTAATTATCACCACTATATTATCATCTTACAAATTAAGAATTTTGACCATCAGTAACCTAACATGTTACCTATTCTGAATAAATAATTTGACTTTGACTTTGATTTTGATTCATTCTGAGAGGAGACAGTGCTCAGTGTCAGTAGTGGCAAAAGGTTAAAATAATGATGATGAGTGGATTTATCAAGTATGAATTTTCTTATTCATCTTGCATCCTTCAGAATTCTTTTTTTTCAGAGAATTTCATTAACCTGATTCCAAAGAGGAGGTGGTTTTCAATTTGCCCGTTTTTTTAACCGACTTCCAAAAAAGGAGGTGTAGTGTTTGTGGTGGTTTTGGAAGTCGGTTTTTATAATTTTAAAAAAATCAGATCGTTTACGTGACCGAGTCAAGGTTCAATAAAATATTTCAGTACTTTACCTTATCCGAGCAAAATGCACTACCGTTCATCTTGGTATTCTCACTTCAGTACATGACTAGATTTGAGTACTAATGGAATTGTGATGTAATAAGGGGAATTTTAACCTCTAATTATATTAACCATCATTATTTCCTCGAATAGGTATATGATTTAATCAGTGTATATATTATTATTCCCTAATGAAAATGTTATAAATTCATAGTCATAGTAATCGGAAATATGTTTAATAATGTGTACACGACAGGTTGAGATAGCAATCGGGGAGGGAATGCCCCGCACACCCGCACAGCCCCCGCACTAACCCGGTGCGGGCGAGCGAGGGTGACCCCCGATTGCTATCTCATCCTGTCACGCACTAGGTATATTATATTTGTTTCGATAATAGATTACGTGTTGCTTGCTAGCGCGTTGGTAAAATGACATGAACGATAACGAATTGTTATGTTCTGATTTAACAAGTACTACATAATATAATTGACTTGAATTGTTATCGCTATAATAATTATGCATATTATAGTAAAAATTGTTTATCATTATCTTTATCTGATCCTTTATATCTATATAAATTTAAATTAAATAATTTTAAATACCATAACAAAAATTGCGGACCGGCGGCGTTATATCTATTGTATTTGAATATTTTTAAATAAGATTCTTTGAAATAATTTTCTTCTAGATAGTTACAAGAATTATAAGTAACTAGGATTGATTTAGTTATAGTTGCTTTTTTATATTCATATACAAGTTAGCCCTTGACTGCAATCTCACCTGGTGGTAAGTGATGATGTAGTCTAAGATACAAGTGGGCTAACCTGGAAGGGGTATGGAAGGGATAGCTATAGATATTTCTTTACATAGAACTTATTTTCCATATAATTATGAAAACTTATTCATCAATAATCCTACTGTAGATTTTAGTGTATTACGCAATGAGAGTCGGAAAATTAAGCTTAGAGCCGTAAAAGTGTGGATTAAAACATTTTTCTGTCAAAGTGGCCATTACAGCAATGTTAAAAAAAAATGAAAAACCTTTAACTATGTGTTTATGTGTAAACCTTTAACAAGGTGTTGTGTGTAACCTACCTACAATTTTATGGGGTCTTTTGACATTTTATTTAGAAGAAAAATATCTATAGGTAGTACGCGACAAGTCGAGGTGGCATTTGAGGTGGGGACGTCGATCTCGACCTGTCGTGTAATATAGGTTCATATCAAAATCTAGCTTTCCGGGAATTTTTTCGAATTTGATTTTAAATTCCCATGTGATTCAATGTAATTTGACGTGCAACATATTATATTGATCTCAGAAAAAGTGATCGATGGCAACATAGCACCGTTAATTTTGTACAAAATTAATCACTTTATGTTTCGGTATACCATATACAACGTAGGGTCCTAACCACTAGACGATCACGGCCAGCTGTGGTAGCCTAGTGATTAGGACATCCGCCTTCCAATCGGAGGTCGGTGGTTGGTTCCCGGGCACGCAACTCTAACTTTTCGGAGCTATGTGCGTTTTAATTAATTAAATATCACTTGCTTTAACGGTGAAGGAAAACATCGTAGGGAAACCTGCATGCCTGAGAGTTCTCCATAATGTTCTCAAAGGTGTGTGAAGTCTACCAATCCGCACATGGCCAGCGTGGTAGACTATGGCCAAAACCCTTCTCACTCTGAGAGGAGACCCGTGCTCTGTAGTGAGCTGGTGATGGGTTGATCATGATACAATGAAACATAAAGCAATTTGTTGTATGTACGTACCTATATGTTATTGTATGCAATGAATATGTAAATCACGTCAGCTTTGGACGGGTGTTACATTTGCTTATGGTGCGTAACTAATTTGTGTGATGGATACACCGCCCTCCACCCACCAATTCTTAAACTGGACTTCGCTTTGAGACAATACCGTCTACACTTTGAAAGTAGGTACCTATTCCTATAGAATATATGTAGTACATACTAGCGACCCGCCCCGGCTTCGCATGGGTGCAAGGTGATTATACTATACCTATAAACCTTCCTGGAGGAGGGCGCTGCAGTGCGCAGAACATACTGGGTCCGTATTAAAAGTGAATTATAAATTCTAAATCCGCGAAATTTCAGTATTTTTTGTGAAATAAGTGTAAAACTCCTTACAACTCGCGAGTGGAAGTGTTATCCAAGATAAACAAAGCAAGATAACTGTGAAAAGGCCAAATAAATACATCGTCCGTTAACAATCAATTGTTCAAAAATAGATTGTAAACAAAAGTGCTAAAGGACTACAATACACTGAAATATGTACTAAGGTAATCAATAAACATTATCTTACACATAATTAGTACATTAAAATTAGTAAAATTAACATTATAAAGTTAAAAACAAAGTGTTATAATTAGAAACGAAAAAGTGAACTATTGAGGGTTGGTATAAAAATAAAATACACTGACAAGTACATTTCAGACTCGAAGATATCACTTACATATTTCGTTGATACAAGTAAGAGAACTGGTGGCGTAATGCAAACTACGTCTGACTTATCATAGCATTCACCGAGTTCGATCCTCAGTCCCGGAGTAGCACTATTCGCTTTTTTGGTTTTTTTAAATTTATTTATAGCACTTATACTGAACTAAGATGGAAGAAATACTAAAGATACTTAAAAATATACAAGAGGACATTAACGAAACAAAAGAAAGTGTCAGAAAGAGCGAAACCAACTTAATCAACAAAATTAATGAGAAATTTCACGAAGTTCAAAATAAATTGCAAAATTTACAGGTTACTGTTAGTTCGCAGGAACAAAGACTTGACTACCTTGAGAAACAAACCAGGGAACGAAATGTTGTCATTTTCGGTGTAGAGGAAAAAGAGCAAAACTATGAAGACTTACACAATAAGATTCTCTTATTATTCCACGATATAATGAAGATAGATTGTACAAGTCTCGAAATACAATCATCAAGAAGACTGGGTAAAAAAGGAGAAAAAGCTAGACCGATAATCGTAACACTCTCTACACTAAAAAGAAAAATTGAAATCTTACGAAAGAAAAAAACACTAGAAAAGGTGAACTGTTACATAAAGGAAGACTACCCCCCGAAAATTTTAGAAATAAGAAAAGAACTACAAGAAATGGCGAAAGAACAGAGAGAAAAAGGGAAAAAAGTACCAATTAAATACGATAAAATGATTATCCTATCACAAATAGAGCCAAAAGAAAACACAAACAGAGGAAACAAACGTAATTTTCCTGAAACATCACCTGAGAATAATAGCGGATCTATAAGGAAAACCAAAGAGACGACCCAAGTACAAAAAAAGAACATCCTGACATCATACTGGGCCACCAAACATACACCAAATTATAATAGAAACGAAAAATACATTACCCCAGAGTCTACAGCAGCATCGTATAATAGTGGCGCAGCAGAATAAGAATCACCGTCTAAAGATCCTCCCCCTCCTCCAATACGGTTGGTCACCGTGGAGGAGTAAGACCAAAACCCCCCCGTTTCGAATATAAAGTATAATGCGTGCACCACCCAAAATAATCAATGCACATACAATGAGAATTTTTATATTTAATAATAAGAATATATAGGATAAAAACAGGTGTTATACCTATGATAATATATACGTATGCATAGAGAAGAAATTCTGGGATACTAACGTGAGGAATCTAAAAAGTAAAATATGAAAAAAGAATTGAAAAAAAAAATACCTACATAATTTTTACAATTTTGGATTTTTCAAGACTGCATTAGGTAATGCAAAATACAGAATATAAAGGCAGAACCGGGGGGGGGCCTTATACCCAAATATGGGATCCTTATCTACACTACACAGAATAACTACTCACATAAAAAATCAATTTTGTAACTTTTGTAAATTAATATTATAATAATTTATTAACTACCTACCACTACATACCTACAACAAGTAAACTTCACACATACAAAACACACTTAATTATTTTACCAACATAATTATACTAGCAAAACTAACATAAGATTAAGCGAAAAAGTTATAAAAACAAATAATACCTATTAGATAGACGAGTAGTTATAAGAAAACATTGTATATAGAGATAAGGAAGTTAAATAAAGGCTTAATAATAAAAATAAACCTTCCTCTTGAATCACTCTATCTATTGGTGAAATCCGCATTAAAATCGGTTTCGTAGTTTAAAAGATCTACGCGTTCTTACATACAGACAGAGCGGGAAGCGACTTTATTTTATACTAAGTAGAGATAATACTCATCCTACGATTCGCCGTATCGTATGACTTAGGGCTTTTGAGCGCAGGACATCCGAATCCGAGAAAATAATAATATGGTCAATAATACGATGAAGTCGCGGGTATAATCTAGTATTTTATAATCATTATAATATTAGATACCCACCTATTCAAGAATGTGACTTGACTTTAAACATCTGGGGAAAATCATTGACATTACATTAATTAGTTTTGTTAAGTTTTGTTTTGTAAAGTAAGTATAAAATTAATTCTAAAACCTGTTGGTAATAGTTTTTAATATAAAAAGTCAATTGTATCACGATGAAATAATGAATCATGATTCATGATGCATTAGATCACTGTTTAAATTTTATTGTTCGATATATAAAATTAAGTTTAGGTTGTTGAGCCTTTAAACAAAACATTACGTGCTTTTTAGCGATCTAGATATTCTTTCGGCTTGTTCATTTGCTTACATTTCATTTATTTAAATCTACATAGTATACCTAAGTAAATAAAATCTGTAATAGGTAGGTACGACATATACGAGTAGGTACTAGGTACATACTTGCGTTTAATAAACAATTAGAGCCTCAATAGCTCAATCGGTAAATGAGTGGACTGAAATCCGAAAGGTCGACAGTTCAAACCCCGCCCGTTGCACTATTGTCGTACCTACTCCTAGCACAAGCTTGACGCTTAGTTGGAGAGGAAAGGGGAATATTAGTCATTTAACATGGCTAATATTCTTTAAAAAAAAATAGGTACGTTTTAGGTCACGTATTTAACTAGGAATAAATTTAACTTAGTAAGTAAAGGAATGTATACGTGGTATTATAGTCATGTACGGTAAATTCCTATGTTACGGTATTATATCATTGATTCAGTGACACAAAACATGTACCTAGTACGTAGCTACATGAATTTTAGTGAGCAATAAATGTTTACAGCTGTTTTAGCTCGCTATTGCTTTATTGAATTATGTAATAGCATTGTAAAAATTAAGTTTTAGATGCGGCCGTGACAAGTAAATGGATATGTTTGGATTACGTCACGATAGTCGATAGTACTTACCTATCGACCCAGTAGAAGTAAAACATCCTGTGGAAACCTGCATGCCGGAGGGTTCTCCATAATGTTCTCAAAGGTGTGTGAAGGCTGGTAAACTATAGCCAAACTGTCTGGACAAAAATTCTGAGAGGAGACCCGTGCTCATTAGAGAGCCGCCCATTGGTCACCATCATCATCAACCCATGTTGATGATGGTGGTGTGACATGCTTGGCTTCGAAAGTTCAAACGTAGGTTCGAATCGGTTGTCAATGGAGGTTTCGGTTAGTAAAAAAGTTTAGCTTACAGTATGCGGTAGAACATAATATACATCGACCTTCAGAATGAGATTTCGGCTTTGTAGAGCGTTGTCTCTGTCATTAATACCTATGTGACGTTTTGTCGGTCTCAACGACAGAGACAATGCTCTTAAACACAGCTACCTTTTTCTAAATGTCGATGTATTTCGGTACATCGACATAAAGAAAGAGATAGCGGTAAGATATGAGTGACACATAGGTATGAGTGACAGCGACAACGCTCTACAAAGCCGAAATGTCATTCTAAAGGCCGATGTACATTATTTTCGGCCGCGTACTGTTCATTCTGATTTGATCACGTAGAGAAACTCCAAGCATAGCTCTCTCCATCGCCCGCTGAGTGACTTATGAGAAATGAGGAGATCCGTAGGAGAACTAGAGTAACCGACATAGCTCAACGGGTTGCGAAGCTGGAGTGGCAATGGGCACTGGGCAGGGCACATAGTTCGTACAACCGATAGACGTTGGGGTCTCAAGGTGCTGGAATGGCAACCTCGCACCAAAAGACGCTGCGTTGGAAGACCCCCCACTAGGTGCACGGACGACATCAGACGAGTCGCAGGGAGCCGCTGGATCCAGGCGGCGCAAGATCGTGGCGTGTGGAAGTCCCTACAAGAGACCTATGCCCAGCAGTGGACGTCTATTGGTTGTTGATGATGATGATGATGATGATGATGATGATGACTGTACATTACTTTCTGCCGCGTACAGTAATTAATTAGTAATTACAATGCAGATGAGTATCTCACAGCAATTCAGATGTGATTCGATATGGGATGGGTTGACGTAATTAAAGTGTCGAATCGGCGCATCAGTTTTGTGATTTGTCGACCCTCGTCACCTGTATTAATTTGCTTGTATTTAACATTTAACCCACCTCGCCGTCAGTACACTGGGCCCGCCCACGTGCGGTATGGAAATCACTAGGTCACTAGGAGCTACTCTACTGATATTCTGCTACGCTAGATTCGTGCTTTGATTCATACGGCTTGTGGGCGACACGGTATACAAGGTCGATGTACTCTTTGCGGTACCTATATTTGCATATTATCTGCTAGACGAAAAAAATGACACGAATATGTAGTGTGAATCGATATCAAGGCCACAGTCTGCTCTCTCCTTTACTAGGTAAGTGTAACGCCTAAAACCAACTTTGCTTATGATAAATTACATACTGTAAGGAGATAAGTTTCGTCTCTGAGTGGTTTCCTGTGTCAGTGAAGTGAAAGCTACTTTTTTAGTTATATTTTATTAATACGCAGGATTTAGGCATGGCATCGTCAAGGTTTGCAGTCTGCACCCGTAGGTACGAAGTCAAGATTCCACGGATACGTGCGCAGCGATTTGCTTCCTCGTTTCTAATTCAAACCGTTAGGATATAGAGCACCGTTTCGGATCAGTTTTCCTTCCACTTTTAATATAGGTATCTATAAGTTAAGAGTGTATATAGGCATCTTCTAGACAAGCTCGCTCTATGTTAGGATGCATTATCACCTGTTAGCAGGTCTGACTCGGCCAAGCGCTAGTCTATAAAAAAACCGGCCAAGTGCGAGTCAGGTTCGCGCAATGAGGGTTCCGTACTACAGTCTTATTTTTTCGACATTTTGCACGATAATTCAAAAACTATGATACATAAAAATAAATAAAAATCTGTTTTAGAATGCACAGGTGAAGCCCTTTCATATGATACCCCATTTGATATAGTTATCTTACTTTGAAATATGAAAATACTATTTTTTTTTTGATGTAACCACAAATTCAGGGTTTTTAAGTTTTTCCCCTAATACCAGCTATGAGACCTACCTACCTACAAAATTTCATGATTCTAGGTCAACGGGAAGTACCCTGTAGGTTTCTTGACAGACAGACAGACAGACAACAAAGTGATCCTATAAGGGTTCCGTTTTTCCTTTTGAGGCACGGAACCCTAAAAAGTTTTAAAAAGAATTGTAGTTTACCGACGCAAATTAAAACAAAATCAGTCACATTACGCTTTCCCTTTACCTAATGACAAAAGATTTGCCGTGTCTAATCTGTTGGTATATCACTGACTGCATAATGTATTTCAAATGACTGGTGAATATATTATTACTGCTGCCTAACTGATAATCATTTAGCAATCTCCAGAAATTAAACTCTCTGGCATATATTAGTCTTAAAACCTATAAACTTTATGACTCTCAAGTTTCAAGTCTGATACTTGGCGCTCCACGTCTATAGTCTTGTCAAAATCTTCTAAAACTACTGCCTCTTTTTATAGAGGCAGTAGTTTTACCATCACTTACTACCAAAGGTACCATACATCACAGGTACATTAGGCTAGGTAGGTACAGGTATGTTTATACTACCAAATGTAGTATAAACATCAATGATTAGGTAAACTAATTAAATAACTAGTTTGTAGGAAAATGTTAACCCTATAGAGCACTGCAGAGGCATATAAGCTCTATCTGCGTGTTCTACAGCCTTTAAAACAGCGAGTGTTCTGAGGAGCTCTTTCCACCTTATTCCACCCTCCTTTTTCTACAACCGCACCACGCACTACCGTAAGCAATTCCAGTTTCCACCCTCACCACCTGGGTGCATTTCAACCAGCCTTCGTACCAGATCTTTTTTCCACGCACATGCAAACTGTGGAATCAACACACTTCTGCGATGTCCTCACTAGATTTCTACAAAGGTTTATTCAAGGAGCGGATCAACAAATCCCTGAAAAGCTATCAACGCATTGGTGGTTCCTCAGCTCTGGTGCTACAAAGTTCATGGGCGGTGGTAATCACTTAACATCAGGTTACCCGCCTGCTCGTTTACTTGCTATACCTAGATAGGTATATCTATAAACTTACTTAAAAAAATTGATTCAAATATATACCTACATTAAAATGACTTTTTCATAAATGCTTTTCCACGCGTGAGATGATGATGATCTTATAAAATTAGTCAATATAAAATAATGATCTGGGAAGTTCACAAAAAACTCAGTTTTATTTTATGTAAGAATCGGTCAACAGGATGATCTGACCCACAAAATATAATAATCCTTTTTACAATACTTACCGTTTTTTGCAATAGTAATTATAGTAAATGCAGTGAGGTCTGCTTTCACAGTTGTTAATAACTACTTACAACGGTAACTTACTGATTACTTCAGCCCATTTTTTTGCGAAATTACCTTGAAATTAAGGTTTCTTATATTACTTGAGTGTACCTAAGGTTACACGGCTTTAATCTGCACTAAAGAAGTATATTAAAATTTCAGAGTCCTACTCTTTCTGCCTAAAAACGTAGTAAGTGTATAACTTAAAAAGCTAATAATATTTACGCTACAATTTTTTTAACATAAACCACTTTTTTACTACCAAACAAAGTAGTATGAAATAGGTAGATTTTATATCGCCATGACGCACGATGGGCACAATTTAGCCCTAACGTCTGAGCGACTAGCAGCTCTAGCAGCCGCGGCGTCTAAAGAGGAAGCTTTAAGTGTTGAAAGCTCACGACTGGATTGACTGAGTCGCGAGCCCTTTAACATCTTCATGAACACCTAAGCGGCTAAAAATTAGCCACTTCAGCGGCGAAACCATTCAACTGATGTTATAGCTAAAGTGGCGTACATTAGCTCAGTTTTATTCGTTTCATTATTAGCTAATGTACACCCAGCCCAAGGAAAATGTAACGCATGTTTTTCAATTTACATCCGCTAAAATTACAATATCTAATAAAGTTGCATAAATGTAGACGTCGAGTCAGACAGTTGTAGATACAATTCATTCGCACATATTCATTCATTTGCCGGGTCACAACCTACTTATGTACAAAAACCGCGTCTTTTTATTGCATGTACTCTTCCGTCTATCCGGTTACCCGTGTACTATTGATAGCAAAACTGTTTAATAAAAACCTGCCATATATTAAAAAGGCTATAATTTGCTACGGGTATGTTGTAAATAATGTGTGGCGTATCGGTCTAGTCAATCATTTTGAACTTTCACGGCTATCTCCCACGCGAATGTCTAAGCATAGTTTAAGATATGTTAAATGAGACATAAAGCTCAATATACCTACCTATTTATTAAGTGACTCAGGGTTTGAGTGGAAGTTTGCCAAACTATAGAATACCTACTGAAGTAGGTAGGTACCTATCGAAATGTGAACACAAATTAAGAAAATTATATACAAAATATCTGGTCCTAAAACTTACCGTTAGGTACATTAAAATTTAAAGCCTTTAACACCTGCAGGTGAAATATTAAGAACAATGTTATTGATATAACCGTATTTGTTGAGCGTAACGTCAATTACAATAAATTTCCTTTTTACAAAAAGGAAGTTGACAACCAAACATTTTTGTACGATAAAATTAGCGAATATGGATTTAATTTTGTTTTTACGAATTTAGCTGAACATTCGTGTCAATGCAATGGTACAATTAATTTAGTCAAATATAGGCACTAATAATAATAATTGTAAGGAGATACTTTTGTAAATTAGGACAGCTTCAAAAACGCCTTTGTGAGTCATTTTACTAAGATGATATAATAGTTTTTGGGAATACCCAGCATATAATATAAATACAACAACCATAAAAATATTCATTAGTAACTTAATATTGTAAAAAAATTGGTTCCTTTTTAAAAATACGGTTTTCTATAATATATAGGCACTGATAATAGTGGACAGACGACATCAAACGAGTCGCAAGGAGCCGCTGGATTCAAGTGGCGCGTGGAAGTCTCTAATATACCTATGTCTGGCAGTGGACATCTGTATGTCAGGATGATGGTGACTAATAATAATTGTAATAATCTCATCATCATCATCATAAAGTCTCATCACAATTTCCATGATCAAAGTGACATAAGTGTATTGAAATGGATAGTTAAATGATTCAACAATTCAAATAGCTACGAAATATCCGTGTATGATTGACGTAAACACTTTTACTCATTATCATAATCGGAACGGTAATGTTTAGTCACAGCGAAAATGTTACATAAGTCTATAAGTTGACTTCACAAGGTTCGAGGTCGACTTCGCTAGTCACTTGCAATATTTATTTCATGATTCATATTATATTATTCGCCTAGAGATTTAGGATGACGAGACTAGGTTGCTGACGCCCGCGCATTTCGGGTGTGTAGGGTAATTGGCGGTTTCAGTTACCTATCCGGTTGCTTACAGGATGACATAATATTATGTTTAAAGCATTCTATTACAGAAGGAACCGTAAAGGAATAACAGTTCCATTCAGTTTAATGTCAATGCGATACATTAAATGTCATTAATAATTCTATCATTTATTTACACATCTCATCGCTATCACATTTTTAACAAGTTACAAAAATAATAAAAAATAACTATTAAAATAAATTTGTTATTTTTTCATTATTTCTGTTATGTTATTTTTGTAACCATTTGTTAAAAAATACCTACAACATCAATAAAATAACAGAAACGACAAAAACTAAAGTAACAGAAACAACAAAAATAAAATAACATTAATAAACTCATTAGTTATTATATGAGTAATACCAGCTACTTTCTTTGTTTATATACCTGTTTTTTAATTGAAGCCAATAATTTTTTTGTCACAACGTTGCAAAATTAAACAAATCTTAGCGCTCAATAAAATAGTCATAGATTCGTACGTAGGCGAGGAAAACAGTTGTGTCGATATAATATAATTAATTTTACTAATATAGCAAAGCAAATTTAATATACTTACTAATGAGTAAGAAAATCATCACTAAAGTATTTTAATTGACCTTTTTGTATGACGCTTTTATGACGTTACGTTGTGAAACGCCGCCCGCCCACCGTTTCTATGAGTAAGTTACTGTGGCACCGAATATGGTGATATTACAACAGGTGCGAACTTTGTGAATATTATTACGTATTAGTTATTACGTATCGGTATGGTGACATGTAGAGTGTAGACGCCAGGTAGATGACTGTACGCGTATCTCTATAACCAGCATTTCGTAGGCCGTATCGTCGTTAATTTTATTAGGTGAGTCAAACGGTAAGCTCTGGAAATTGTTATATGGTGTTGCTGTATAATTGCAAGATACATAGTAGTTAAGTAGGTTGCAATTTGAATACTTTATTTCTTACCATATTTTATTATTAAAGCATCAATAGGGCGCGTTCGGAGTATTCAACGTTGCTTTAGTTTTAAGTTTTCGCATAATAATTCAAATATCTGTCTAATTCAATAAATCAAAATGTTTACAGTGGTAACTGTTTTGAGTAAAAAGCTTTCACTTTGATCCCAAAACATTCTTCTCATTTAATTGTTATTTACTGTATGAGTCAGCATATTGCATCTGAACCTATAACTTAGGTATAAGTATAAATACCGATTCCATAATATTATAGCGTTTGATGATTCCTGCTTCTTTATAACCGGTTATTTTGCGTAAGTTGTTGACGTCTATATTAGATAGACAATCATTTTATGCTTTAAGACCCTTTACACATATATCTAGTTCTGAAAAACTATAAAATATAATAACCGCTTTTAATAAAGAAACCTGTAAAATAATAATAATCGAATCGACGATATGTTAAATATTAGGCTATGGTGACGTAAAGTCAAAGAAAAATAGGGCTACTTTAGGGCAACCCTTGGGCAACCTATGTCAAATATGTACTAACTTTTGACGCCTGCCAGCGACATCGAAGCCTCGATGTTTTGTTAGAAGTTCCCTAACTGTCGTGTCGTGAACTGTGATACGACACGACGCATAGAGTATGAATTATTTTCTATCACTCAACAACTACATTTCTAGTAAGTAGGTATATCGTTTTATAATAATGTATGATTTTACTTAGTTTTCCTTTTTGTGTAATGTGTATAACCTTTATAAACACGATTTATTTTATTTATCGTTGTAGACGTGGGCCTGTTTACGAGAGACGTAAAAGAGGATGTCCCGGCAACTAATTATGCATGTAGAACATAATTTTATACCGCCCTTATTGGAACATAAACTTAAATAGACGTGTTATTATGTAGATTACTTGTTAACATGACCAACTAATACATATTATTGCAATAAAGTAGCACGCGATAGACAGGACCGGCAATATTATTGTTTGATATGTAAATTTAAGTTAGCAACTTTCACACCTGTATTGAAGTTGAGATTGTGGATCGGGTTGGCAGAAGTTGACTTGAAAATTAATTGAGTGAGTCATATATTGATGTTAGGAAGCATCGAGGTTCCCATACATATTTTATCGAGAGATATAGTTTGTTCGAATTAAGTTTGCAAGTATTTATATAGCAGGTTTATAAATCTTATATATTCAGATATTAACCTAAAAAATAATTGAGTGAGTCATACTGTGAGTAGAATTGATTATAATTTTTTATACATCTATGTTAATTTTGTCAAACTTTCCAATTTGCATATAAAATTTTATTTTAAAGTAGGTAGAGTAGCCTTGTGTTTAATGAATTTTGTTAGTAAATCATTTTCTTCTATCATTTGCTTATAGAATATAATAGTAGTATTAGGATAACAGAGCTTGAGTAGCGTATTTGTAGGGCTGACCTTACCTAGTCGGCTTCTACTGGTAATCAAAGCTCGTGACCGCATCATGTGCAAAAGCGTCGAAACGTCGAGCGAATTAGAGTTGTGATCCCGACATGACCTGCATCAAGAATTTATTTTACAAAATAAGTAGGTAATACGTACCCACTGTTTGTGCACTCTATTGAATATCGCTAAAACGGGTTTCTAGCATAAAATAATTTATTGACATAACTAGCTGATGCCCGTGACTTCGTCCGCGTGGATATAACGTATCCCGAAGAATTCTTAGTTTTTTCGGGATAAAAACTAACCCACATGTTAACCCGGAGTGTCAGCTACTGTACCAAATTTCATTTAAATCCGTTCAGTAGTTTTCGCGTGATGCGCGCACATACAGACAGACAGGCGTACAGGCTAAAATTTCAAAAAAATAGTCTTACGGTCTATATCGATAATAATGTTTCCTCCGATTAAAACTATCAAAATATATTTAATGTATGGAAATCGTCGAGTTTCAGTTTTATAATAAGTAGGTATAGATATAGATTCGGAGATTATCTTCTACATACAAACTCACAAACTAACAAGTTTTACCCCTTTATAGTATTAGTAGTACATGGTACAACAATCTCTATCTGACCTCCCATGTAGACTTGCCTATAAATGAAAAAATAACACACGGAACATTTCAATATATTTTTGTAAGCTTTTTTCTCATGCGAGCACCGCCGGAGAATCCTATTTATTTTCATAGCTGTTCACAATATATGCCCGATTGTTCGCGTAACAAAGTGAATATTGCTTGTGTGAAGGAAGGGAAGCCGAGGGCCGCTTTCTGATGTGATGAATGGACTATAACTCCGAACCGCAATAAGCGTATACGCAGTTACTGCCCCCTTTAATACGAGAATATGGCACTTGGCTTGCACTATTAGTTTATTTAAGGACCCACGACTACGTCTGCGAGGATTTAGGTTTTTTTTTTTTTTTAAATAGAGATAGCGAGCAAACGAGCAGGCGGGTCACCTGATGTTAAGTGATTACCGCCGCCCATGAACATTTGCAGCACCAGAGGAACCTCCGATGCGTTGCCGGCCTTTTAGGAATTTGTTGGTCCCGTGAGATCTCTTTGATTTTCCGGGATAAACAGAAGCCTATGTCACCTCCATTAGCTATGTATATTATGCAAAAAATCATATCGATCCGTTGCTCTGTCGTGACGTGAATTGATTGAAGGACAAACCAAGAAACGAACATACTTTCGCATTTATAATATGGCTAGGGAATGGATGAATGTTTTACTATTGGTTGTTGCTGCTTCTTTTTAGCTTGAAATATGGTTTGATTATAATCTTCTGTTCTGGGCATTATTAAAAAAATAATAACACTACGAAAATGAAATTCTTCCTACTGTAAATTGTACACTGAGATCCTTCAAGCGTAGGACTAGATGAAGACCGCAAGACTTCGATGGGAATTCGTTGATACTCCGAAGTTCATAATAAAGATTGAGATTTGAGGGGTCCGTGTCGCTCTGCATACATTTTTAGAGTCACAATTACGTACTGTCTGGCTGTTAATTGATGGCATTAATGAAAGTAGTCACAAAATAAAAATATATATTTAAGACAGAGTTACATTAGGCAAAAATAACTAATTGTAAACAGTAGACACTTGTAAACTATATTATGGTCATTGGCTCACGTTATTGCTCATATAGACTGATTTATATCTATTAGGTTTCAATGCGAACAGGTCGCGTGCTTCGCATTAACATTAAGTCGCTGAACTAATACAGATGACGCCTTAACAATTACGATTGCTTAAAGTTTACTTATTTCCCACGGTGTTACAGAAGCTTCCACTTTCATACCTACACACAGATTAGCATAGAGGCTAATAGAATCATTTCCATAGAAATATTGCAGTTTCCAATAAAAAAATCGGTCAAGTGCGAGTCGGACTTGCGTTCGACGGGTTCCGCATCATCGTACAAGAAATAACACAATTTTTTTTTCATTTATCACAGATTTTTTTATTATATTGTGTTGTTATAGCGGCATTAAAAGTACATATTTTGTGAAAATTTCAACTCTCTATCTATTACGGTTCACGAGATACAGCCCGCTGACAGACAGACGGACGGACGGGTAGCTAGCGGAGGTTTAGTAATAGGTTGGCACTCATCGAGTACAAAACCCTTAAAAACGGCCAAATGCATGTCAGAATACGCAAAGGTAGGGTCCGTCTTCTAAATGGTAGTTTTTTCCTAAACCTGTCTAAAACACCTCAAAATAATTCTGTAATGCCTACTTAACTCTTCAACGAGGGGGTAAACCAAATTTTTTTGCAGTGCAGCAGCACTGCAAGTTAGAGTAATGTTTCTATTTTTTCCTGTAATATTTATTTGAGTTTTTATCTATTGCAAATTGTTTCAGATTTTCCGAATTTAGACGTTGTCCTTTTTTAGACTTTTGTACGGAATTCTAAATATAATTAACCCAGAAGGATAAGTTTAGCAAGAAAGTTCTTAATAGTGATAAGACGCCAACGCAATTAATGTGTTTGTGTGATAAGGGCGACACTAAAATAGTCAAAACTCATCAATTTATAGATTATTAAAAGCTTTTACTATAAAAAGTTGTCCGTGGTTTTCTTCTTAATATTCATATGTTGATTTCATCGTAATAATTAAAAGCATTGCAAAATTAGGCGTAAAATCATTTCTTTATCTCTTACTAAAAGCTTTTACTATAAACGTTTTGTTTGTGCTAAATTAAATGAATTAATTAGATTTGTTGTCATTATGAAATCATTCTGAGTTGAGTTGGTTAGAAAATCTGTTACAACAAGAATATAGTTATCGGTAGCAAACATTTATTTTATGTGTTCATCGGAGGAGTATCTTAAAAAAAAAGAAAAAGAAAAATGCACGCGGGATTACATTTTTTGAAAATGGCATACTGATTTTTATTATAATTCATGTGGTAAGAGAAAATAGAGATTTTAATCTATACTCCTATTTATCTTCGATAAAAAATGGCGGACTTGAAACAGCTGATCTGTTTGGCGACCATTTTTGGTAAAATTTAATGTGAACGTTAGTCCTAAGTAGTCTTAAGTAGCACCTAACGAAGTTTTAAAATACTTTACCTTGTCTGGGCGGGCAGAAATGGGCATGTATTAATCAGAATCGATTCGTTATAGCACCACAGAAAAGCAAGATAGCATGAGGTCCCGTAGCTCGCGTGGGCGGATGCAGCTTGCATCAGCCCACATGCACGATAGCTATCTCGCCGCCACACTACGCTGGCCCCCGTGATATTGCACAAACCTACTCTACTGACATTTCTCAGGCTTTCGTCATCAAATACCCGGAAATAGAACCCAGGACCTCGTCACCTGCAGTCAAAAATTCTAACCACTACATCAACGAGGAATGTCCAATGTTAGACATAGGTCTCTTGTAAATTAATAGGTTTAATACAACGCTGCTTCTATCAGGCCCGCTTCCAGCTTAGACTGTATATGTCAATAAATCATCAGGTAAGACCACAATCAAAGACAAAAATCATTCAAATCATTGAAAAAAATCGGACACGCACATGACCCTCAGACCCCAGGAACCCTCAGTTCCTTACCATTGTCCAAGAAATAAACATGTTTTAAAATTTTCATGACGGCCATTTTTAAATTTTTATTATTTGTTATCAACTTGTCATAGCGGTAATAGAAAAACACATTCTGTGAAAATTTCAACTCTCTACCAATTACGGTACACAAGATACAGTCGCTGACAGACAGACGAACGGACGGACAGCGGAGGCTTAATAATAGGGTCTCGTTCGCACCCTTCGGGTACGGAACCCTGAGAACAGTTTTTGGTTTTCTCATGTAAGTTTTAACTAGGTCGCTTTAGTGCGTCATATTGCGTACTTTGACGTAGAGACTTTTTGCGATTTCTGCGAAATTCTTAACCGATAACTTATTTTGCTTTAGTACAAAATATAAAACAGCAGTTCTATTTATAGGCAGTTGGGTACTGATATTTTGCGCAAGTAAATATTGAAGTTGATATTAGTATTACTTACTCATACAACAAATGCTTATTATAAAACGGTGTAGCTATTCGAATATCTTGTGGAATAATCTTTCTCAATGAATTATTTTTAATTTTTTATATTTTTAATTACTTTCGGATATCAGTAGAAATACTTACAGCTACGGTGGTACAGGTACCAGCAATAAATATTCTTAGAAATTTAGAAAGAGATAATTTCTGCTTCGTAGAGCGTCGTCTCTGTCATTCATACCTGTGTGACGATTCGTCGGTCTCAACGACAGAGACAACGCTCTACGAAACAGTTATCTCTTTCTAAAGGTCGATGTGCAACTATAGGAAATATTGTATACCAGATATTGTATTTATGCTCGTTTAAGCATCTGTGCTTTTTTAACCAATATCATTTGTACCTCATTTTTGGAAGTTGGTTAAAAAAGCACAGATGCTTAAACGAGCATAAACTTCCAAAAATAAGGTGGTTCTCAATTCGGCCCGCTTTTTTTTTTGTTTTGTTAGTATCGGGTCTTATCATAGATATCTTATCTTTTTTACTTGTCTAGAGCGCCAACTGATTTGCCGCAAAACATATTTTATTTTCAATATAAAATTTTATGCGTTTTAATTTTGTTACTTCATAATTATTTAAGGTTATTCCGGCTAAGGATATTTTCAGACGTGTCACAACTGGCACAACCACAACACAGCGGCAAAAATGTTATCAGACACAAAATATTTAATGAAAATGCGCTGTCCCATTCACACCAACCACCATTTTTACAAAAAAAGTTCTACCAATGACTGTTGCGAACGTGTGGTCAATACGAACAGTATTGCGATTACAAAATTAACCATTTGCGGCACCCACAAGCAAGCGGTTAACTACATCTCGACCATTGTAGCGTCTGTAGCTTAGTAATTTGTAGCTGTGACAAGGTAACATCAGGTATACTTACTTACTTTAGTTTTCTTAGCTGTCTTATAAGATAAACAACTCGCCTAAACCTTCTTGGAGAAACGTGTAAGCGACGCGATTTGCCCGGCACTTTAGACTTTATCATAACTTCATTGACAGTTCATGGTAACAAGGTCCTATAAAGCACATTTATGGTGCGCATTTCAGCGAGAAGCTACTTGTTTACCTAGGAAAAACAGATTAAGTAGGTATACCTATAGTTCGCGATAGGTCAAGATGGCAATCGGGATATGAGGTGGAGGGACCACCCGCGCCCCGCACACCCGCATGTCACCCGCGTTCGCTCGCACCAGGGACTGTGCGGATGAGCGGGGCATTCCCTCCCCGATTACCATCTCGACCTGTCCGGTACTATAGTACCATACAAGCAATACCAATGCAGTACATCTATAGATGTGCTGCACGAGAACATTCGAACATATCCAGTAAATGGCCAGGCGACATTTTTGCCGTTTTGGTGTAGTTGTTGTGTGGTCCGTTTGAATATACACTTAATAGATCTCTTGGTTGCGTCATAAGCGCGTACTTTGACGCATGTTAAAGTGCGAACCCAATCTGTCGCAAACATGCAACAAGCACTTTTTGTGACTTCTACGAAAATACTTAAGTGACCACGGTTTTCTCACCATAATAGTTTATAATCACATAATAGTTTAAAAATAATAATAATCATCACCATCATCATGATCAACTTATCGTCGGCCTACTACTTGAGCACTGGTCTCCTTTTAGAATGAGAAGGCCATAGTCTGCATTACTGACCCAGTGCGGATTGGCAGTCTTTACACACCTTTGAGAACATTATGGGGAACTGTTAGGCATGCAGGTTTTCTCATGATGTTTTCCTAAGTGATATTTAATCACTTAAGATGCACTTAACTTGAATTAAGATTGAATTTTCAAAAATCATTTTTTAGCGGATGTCTATTGTCTACGTCGTAATATTTATCTGCGTACCAAATTTTAGCTCGACCGTCCAGTAGTTTGAGCTGTACGTCGATAGACCAGTCAGTCAGTCAGCTTTTCCTTTTAAATATTTCGATACGTAAATCGTTGGACTTTGCAAATAAAGGCTAATCTCGTGACGTTAGTTCAAATCAAACACGTTATCCAAACAAATGCAGTGAGTTGTCGATTGTGTACATTTCTTATCAATTAGAAATGGAAGAATCACATACTTGTGGTCACATTATGTCATTTCTTGTTTATGACGTCAAACAAAGTAAACTTCGATTTTTTCAGAATTTGCTAGTTGAATCAGTGGTTCATGACGTATTGTAGTTTTTATGACAATTTACATTTGAAGGATTCCTTTGAACTGATGAAATCAGGGTTCTTAATAACCCTGATTTGATCAGTTCTTGGCTATATTTAATCAATAAAATGACTTAATTAATACCCTTAACCCCACTTTTACGATTATTATCATTTTGATGTACCTATATATTTTATTAATTCAATTAAGATAATTCTCAATAAAAACAAGTCTGAAAGGATGTTTACGTAAACAGCCAACTTACACTTGCATAAACTTACACTTTGACTTACAGTTATAAATAACTTACTCTTGTAAAAAATAAACGGTTTCTGTTTATAATAACTACCTAAGTACTTACATGGAAATAATTTCTACGAGGAATTTTGGTTATAGTAGTTTTCAACCTGCAGTATAACTTTGAAGTAGCTTTAGAATTATTTTTGTAGCTTTATTTCAAACTTTACCTATTACATATATAAAATGATCCTCACTGACTGACTACTGATTGACTGACTGGTCAAATTCGGAATAATTTTAAATTGTAAACACATACTTTGCTCGCATTTTTGAACTACGATAGTGAAAGAATATACGAATTGTTTGACAGAAATGTTTGAATATTATATTAGTAAAACGGCATACACGCGTTGTTTTATAACCATAACCACTTATTTACTCGGAACAAATATCAAGAACTCTTCCGTGTTATGGGCTGAAGGTATAATATGGACATATTTAAATATTATGATTATGATACTTACACATCGACAGCATAAAGTTCTATATAGATTCAATTGCGCTTTATCTCGGCCGAAATAGGCAAAATAGGTAAGCAATAAAGATTTAATTAGTTTTATCTGGATGTAAAAATAACAATGCACCTACCTTACACATACACCGCGAACAATATAACACACAATTAATGATCATCATCATGATTGCCTTCCCATTAGGTACTGAGCACGGGTCTCTTCCATAGTCCTTTTAACCTTTGCGAACATCATGGAGAACTCTCAGGCAATGCAGGATATGTATATCTCTGAAAAGAAATAATTAATATTCCTAGTTTTATTATAATATATTCTGTGATTCTACCTATTACGTATTATAAAGGAATTCGCTATCGAAGTACGTGACCGGATGCCGGACATGAAACACTCCATTCTATATTTCAAGTGTCTGAAGTGACTCTACTAGTACCTACTAGGGTTCTTGACATAATATAACATTGTTAATTCCAACGATCTCTATGTACTAAGCTACTACACTAATATTTGAATTTTTCGCATCGCGCCGTTACCATAATGGAGACAATCTCTTTGCCTCTCTGAGTCGGTTCCCTCATCTTTGGTGGTCGTGACTCTTTTGGTTTAGTGTTTTTAGGGTTTCGTACCTCAATAGTAAAAAAAAACCCTTATAGGATCACTTTGTTGTCTGTCTGTTCGTCTGTCCGTCGTGTCTGTCAAGAAAACTTATTGGGTACTTCCCGTTAACCTAGAATCATGAAATTTGGTAGGTAAGTAGGTCTTATAGCGCAAGTAAAGGAATAAATCCGAAAACCGTTAATTTGTGATTACATCACCAAAAAAAATAATTAAATGTGTTCATAAACAAATAATTAGTATTTTCAATTTTCAAAATAAGATAACTATACGTGGAGTATCATATGAAAGGGTTGTACATTCTAAAACAGATTTTTATTTATTTTTATGCTTAATAGTTTCGATTTATCGTGCCAAATGTAAAAAAAATACGAGTGTAGTACGGAATCCTCGGTGCGCGAGTCTTACTCGCACTTGGCTGGTTTTTTTGGGATGATAATGCAGTGGGTCCTCAAGTCTACTAAGATCTCGACTAAGATCTAAGATAAGAGTACCTACTATTTAGCCACAATAACCGGGGTCTCTGAGGCAAGGAGATAAATGCAAAGGCCAAATTCAGATTTCTAAAGTCAAGTCAACGATGCTTAACAATCGCAATCGCAAATAAAGATTGCTTTAATATTGATTGTGAAATCTTTGAATTTTACTGCCATTAAAAATTGCCAGGTTCAAATTATTTATTATATTCGACCCGAGTCGTTTAGAAGCCTCGAAAATGCGAAGGACGGTATTATGTAAGTACGTTGATTTAAATAGCTTGTGGGTAGTTCTAAATTACAACTCTATTATGCAGATGAAGTTACGGACATCTCCAAGTTTCGAAACATTGTGGCTAATTCTCTAGTACACAATCTCTAAACTAAACTAAAATGGCACGTCTAAATCTATTACTATCCCTTTCATAATGTTGCTTGCGGAAAAGGAGAGCACTAGATTTAGACCTATTAATTTAGTTTAGTTTAGAGATTGTGTACTAGAGAATCGGCCCCATTATTGCAACTTTATCATTCATTAGGCGCGAAAGCTTGCACTTACTGAAATGTCTGAGAATAGTTCAACGTTATTCAAGTAAACTCAAATTTATTGCAGAAGTATGTTATTTTGTCTACAGAGAGAGACTTTATTAATAGCAGCGTCTCGTTACTACTAATATATTACATTTAAGGGTATGTAATAAGTAGGTAAAGTGGTTTAAAATTTTTGAATGATTTCAGGTATGGGCTATGCTTGACAGACGGAAAAATCTACCTATTCAGTCGTCACTATCTAACATCTTAATAGTTATAAAAGAAAAACCCTGAATCGCTGACTGACTCATCAATGCTCAGCTCAAAGCCTTGGACCTAGAAAGCTGATTTGCTCAAAGTTTCCCTTTATAGTAGCGTAAACAACATAGAGATGATTTTTCAAAATTCCCACGGAATAAGGAATATAGAGGCCGCAGACGATCGTTAGTCCAACTAAGTACTTTCTAATATTTAAATCATATACGAAATTCAATAAAAATGGATTTTTTAGTGATATTAATTATGCAATATGCATGTTTTTAAGCTCATAATAAGTTGTATGATTTTACAAAATATAAAACACTAGCTTATGCTCGCGACTTTGTCCGCGTGGACTACACAAATTTAAAACCCCTAGTTCTCCCCCTTAGGGGTTGAATTTTCAAAAACCCTTTCTTAGCGGATACCTAGGTACGTCATAATAGCTATATGCATGCCAAATTTCAGCCCGATCCGTCCAGTAATTTGAGCTGTGCGTTGATAGATCAGTCAGTCAATCAGTCAGTCAGTCAGTCACCTTTTCCTTTTATATATTTAAAGATTATACCTACCTAATATCACTTTACGACGTTTCACATGATTGCAAGTATCTCCTTTCACCATTTAGTATTGCCTTAAAATACCGACATGTTGTGCTGAAATTCTTAAAGATTCGTAAATAATTTCGTTTTAGTCGAGTCTAGTCAAGGCAATGTTTGACTTTTACTCAAAGGGACATGCGACACCGGATCTTTAGACCACGTCTGGCGGTACAGTGCACATAGATTGGATGTAACCATATTATAAAATTATTTAAATGCCTTTGAACTGTTTTGAAAGTCTTTGAATATGAAATTGCATTGGCACGATACTTTTTGTATAAAAAAAGATGCATGTTAATTATCATCATCATCATCATCATCATCATCATCACCCGATAGACGTCCACTGCTGGACATAGGTCGCACCGCCTGAATCCAGAATATGTATGTACTTAGTATCACATATAATTATTGTAGAATGAGGAATTTATAATTTTTTGATGGAAAGAAACTTGGACGATTTAACCTATGGACTTGTAACGCGCCTAATATTACGAATAAAAATTTCTGTCACTTTTGGTGCGGGACGAGGAAACACTACATAGACAACTTGACACACTCACTCAACAAAGTTTTGTGTCATTATTAACACACACATATCTAAATCTTCAACACTACTACATTTTACGCACACTAATAAGTTATATACATCAACATACAAAGACATTACGAGTGTAAGACAGTCAAATTGATTTCCGATGCTACCGTATCGATATTTTAAAATATATCGATAGTTTTTCAGAAACAAAAGTAGAAGTAAGAATTTATTACTCGTATTTAATTACTTAAAACCAGTGTTTGGTCAGCGTAGCGTATTCTTGCATACATTCACCTCACTTAATAGGTAATTATCCCAAAAACTAATAATGCAACGTAAAAATAAGAAAAATATTTATTTAAAAAATATGCACATACTTTTTTACTTATTTTATATCATTTTTAATCTTTTGTATTTTTTTATATAACGAAATTTTCATTTAAAATTTCGATAGTGAAAATGTGCTTATTAATGACTTATATTATTATATAATACAAAATAAACCTGACCGCGCAAAAGCCTACCAAACATAATTAGTAGGTACATCAATCAATAAAATGTTTTTTTCTTTCCAATCAATCATTTATTTATTGCAGATTGGGTTTACATGGTAATTCCAATATGGTGCACTCTTTGTCCAAAAAAATTAAATGTAAGTTATTAAATATAACACGTATTGCCCTTACAAATTAGCAATGCAAAAATTTTCTCAATACCTGCCGCTTTTACCCCACAGCAAAATTCCATAAGACAGATATGATACTATGAAAATAAATTAGTAAACACACACGGTGGCCTCTTCTATTTTTAACACGTCATTATTTACCTTTAGGTTAATGTTATGTACATTCTTGGCGATTTAATACATACATTTTATACATTTCGCGCCTATCACTAAAATTGCGTTGCTTTAATTTTTTTTTAAATGTATTAAGTACGTGAAATCACAGAAATCGACCAGTTTTATTACAAGTATAGGTAGCGAAAAAATTGTGGTAATTAATAATAACTATTCTTTACTTGACTTGAAGACGGTAATTTAGTCGTTAATAATAAAGAAAATGTTTTCATCGATATCGATAATCGAACCGCAATCACTATCGTACTACTACGTAATTTCATGCTGTTCACGCGTATTCAAATTTTAACCTAATTTGTATATATCGAGGGTTGCAATTGTTTAGAAAAAACAAAATATAGTCTCGTGAGGAGTGTGACTCGTTTCTACCGAATTATTACGTACTCAATTACTGAATCGGTAAAGTTCTCGATTGTTATTTTATTATAATAATTTATGTAATTTAATTTATAGAAAGCGTTTATTACACCAAAAATACTTATGAAATGAAATGAAATTCCATCTTTTTGTAAATTTGATGTGTTTGATTTGTTCTTGCACTCACTAACGGCACAAACAGGCATTTTTCACCCAGCGTGTAAGACGTCGTCACACATCGAAAACGATTCTGACAATGACAAAATCGATTCCGCAAACAGTGTTTATAAACGCAGTGGATTAAAAATCCATTACTATTGACAGAGGGGAATAATCATGCGAGGCGCGTCCTTAGGTTAAATCGTCCAAGGAAAGAAATTTCCAGAATTAGCTCTGAATGAAATCTCAAAACAGTTTACGGTGTAGAGGTGTGGCAATTTTTACATTTCAATGTGTGTTTTTTAAAGAATCCGGTTTTATTTTCTTAGAATCTGTTTAATTTTACCGGGGTATTACCCCGGTAAAATTAAACAGTTTACGGGGAATTTTTAAAAACCTATTTCCAGAAGTCGCGGGCATCATCTAGTCATCGTCATCATCACCATCTATCATATTGGTATCATCATCATCATCAATCATCAACATAAAAATTTAAATTACTTACCTAACTAATTAGGTATAGTTTTTGCATTTCACGAAGGCGAGTGGCTCATGTTTGTGGTTAAGTCATATCGGTATAAGAAAGTAACACTAAATGTGTGCGTTTGCGAGCGCTTGCTCGCGACTGATTGGTCCGACATGCACGCACACTTACATAATTCCCATGTATACGACGTAACCACAAGTAAAGTTCACTCGCCTACGTGAGTTGCAACAACTATAAATGGTTGGTTTGCCAGTTTGTCAGAAAAGTCCCTAACGCTAAGGATGGCAATCGCTTTATTTTACAGTCTGTTATTGAGAAGGATGGGCATAGACTATCCGATAATTTGTTGTTGCAAGCGCTTGAAGCGCCCATTCGTTATTGTTGCAACTTTACGTTGTACGCTTTTATTTTGTTCACAGACTGATGCGAAACATTAATAAGGTGAAGACAATTATGTTAACAAATAATTAGTTAGCGAGCGACGCGCGCTCCATGTTAATTTCAATTTGCGTACACTGCTACGAGTACATAATAAAGTATTATAATTCTAGCACCAACATTGTCTAAATACAATTATTATTTACTTGGTTTCTTCTACATATTAAGAAGAAACTAAGTAATGAGATTACGTATCAACGTCTAAACTCAAACCGCTGATATGGCTAGAAACTTGATACTACCTAGTTATCTGCATGCCAAATTTCAGCCAAATCCGTCCAGTAGTTTGAGCTGTGCATTGATAGATCAGTTAGTCAGTCAGCCATGTCATGTGGCTAAAGACTTTCAATGGGTGATACTTACTTACTGAAATAATCGTTGTGGCACTGGTAGATACCGGACATCCTTTTGTAGACAAAAACGTCGAACAATAAAAACGGTCTATAAATAAACAAATAGATTAGCCCGTTTCAAATGCAACAATTGGGGGAAACCCCATGAATGACTTCAGGATATTTTCGCTGCCTCAGTTTTTGTCGGCAAGTAAACGGCGCGGCGGCGCGGCGTTTGTACTACACGGCTTATCTAATCGGAGATATTATAATGCATAGCTTCATTTATTTATTTATTTAGCACACTTCATTTATATTCAGGTTATTACAGTACGGTAATGTCCCGCTCTAAAGTCTAAAGTAATTACAAATGTATAAGTCCCGCAAACTGCATATGCGCTGGAACCATGTCTCATTAACATCGAAATGACGTCATTTTGACGTCAGCCAAAATAAAAATGTACCATAAGCTCGAAACTTCAGTCTAGTGCTGACGTCACTAAAATGGCAGCCACGTGTATTAGCAATTTGCGGGACTTATACATTCACACATTGCCACCTCAGGTTCGCAACCCGTTGTGCCACGTCAGTTATTTTGGTTCTCCTATAATCTCCTTATTTCTGATTTGATTACACAGAGAAACGTAGGTCTCTCCATCGCTTGCTGAGGGATTTTGAGCTTTGTTTATGAGGGCAAACAGCATTACTTTCATAATCAACTTTTAAACCCTCTTTACCGAAGTAAAGAGGTTGAAATTTTTTAAAGTTGCAGGACCAACAAATTCCTAAAAGGCCGGCAACGCATCGGCGGCTCCTCTGGTACTGCAAATGTTCATGGGCGGCGGTAATCACTTAACATCAGGTGACCCGCCTGCTCGTTTGCTCGCTATATCTATAAAAAAAAAAAAAAGTCTACGTATAGACGAACATTAATTTATTGAGTCTGTACTGTAGCAAATCGTATCGAATACATTTTAAGGGTTCCGTTCCCAAAGGGTGCCAATGGGGCCCTATTACTAAGTCTCCGCTGTCCGTCCGTACATCCGACCGTCCAACTGTTCGTCTGTCTGAATCATGATAGGTTGAGTTGAATTTTTTCAGAATGTGTGTTCTAAGTATTGCCTATTCAACAAATACCTACATACCTAATAAAAATTTCAAAGTGGCCAGCATGAAAATTAAAAATAATAAAAAGTGTTATTTCTCGTAGGTACGATGGTAGGTATGGAACCCTTTGTGTACGAGTTCGACTCGCACTTGACGGATTTTTTGGGTTGTCGACCTGACACCAATGCTACCGGATCTATTAGTCGGAAGGTATCTTGTCTTGTATTTTAAATGTTTAATTGGTTACGAGTTAGGTAACTTGTCTCTAAAATTAGTCATTTGACCAGAAAAACACTTAATTCCTTACCTTTATCAGATCACGCCTTTTTGCGTACATTTTTTGTAAGTAGCTCGGAACTATAAATTTTTTGGGCATTTCCGTGCTAAAACCAATTTGTCACTCTTAATAATGTCTTTTAATGCATTATAACTCCGTAAAGTTAGAGGTGCGTGCCTGAGATCGAACCCCTGACCTCCGATTAGAAGGCCTACTAGACTAGACTAACCACTAGGCTATCACAGCTTAACTATCCATAGCTTATCGAATAACAGTAATGAGAAATTGGGCCACTCTAAACGTCCAAAGAAATTTTAATTACTTTAAAGTGACAAATTAAGTTCCTAAATGGAACTAAAGTACAGTTCTGAAACAGATTAGTTGCTTTTTAATAAAGTACGAGACTTCTTTGCTTTCTCATTTCAATTGCGGTGGTGATGGTAAAAGAAATATTTTCCTCCCAGCGTTCGTGTTTCGTAACACTTACACTAGGCAATTTGTATAGCCTCGGGACACTAACAAATAGAATATTATATACTCGACAAGCGTTAAAATAGAACTTTCCAATTTTCATTAAGGAAACTAAACTAGTCTGTTTTTCAGATAATTGAAAAAAAAACAACAATTCGATCCCGGGCACGCATCTCAAAATCCCGCGGGAACTCTTTGATTTTCCGGGATAAAAAGTAGCCTATGTATTAATTCAGGGTATCATCTATTTCCATTTCAAATTTCATCCAAATCCGTTCAGCCGTTTTTGCGTGATTGAGTATCAAACATCCAAATATCTACACTTTCACATTTATAATATTAGTAGGATCACTTGCTTTAACGGTGAAGGAAAAATTGTGAGAAATCTGCATGCTTGAGAATTCTCTATAATGTTCTCAAAGGTGTGTGAAGTCTGCCAATCCGCACTTATTACCAGCTAATGAAGATTAAAATTTATTTAATAAATGTAAGAAACTCAAATTATACAAAACCGAAGCCAAGTTGTGACAGGAATAAAAACTAGGTGCGTAATAATTGCAGCGTGGTGGTAATAAGGCTCGGCAGGTCTGTCGCGACTTGCAAGTGCTAATAAATGGTAATTTTACACGACAAGTCAATTATGCGCCGACATCGACGTAACCATGCCGTTTTGCCGGAATTTTGCACGTAATGCCGGTTATTAAGCTATTTTTTAATCTTTTCTATGTGCTTTATAAAAAAAAAGCGAGCAGGTGGGTCACCTTATGTTAAGTGATTACCGGCGCCCATGAACATTTGCAGCACTAGAGGAGCCACCAATGCGTTGCCGGCGTTTCAGGAATTTGTTAGTCCGCCGTAGTGGAGGGTCGGTCATCGCTGCGCTTTCCAGTGCGTGGTTCACATTTCAACACCTTGGGACACCAACGTCTATTTCACGTCTATTTTGATTCTTCTACTATTCTCCTCATTTCTCATTTAATTACATAGAGAAACTCCGAGCACAGCTCTCTCTATCGTCCGCTGAGTGATACTGACTTTTCTTATAAGGCCCATAATTAGCGACTCAGTCTTAGAACTGTATATCATCAATACGCACTGTTTGACGACGTTGGTCTTCAGACACTGAAAATTTTTGGATCTCATAAATAATCCAAAGGCCCCTTTCCACAACTTTTCGCTTACTCAGCAAATATTTTTATCCGATAGATCGCCATAAAGATGAATACAGCGATATCAACGTAGATAACTGACAAGTAGAATATAGGTCAAGTGACTAACCAGATTACTTTTAAAGCAATTTTACTTAAAAACTTGATCATAAACCTACACACGAAAAGTGCAAATTAAAACTAAATTATTCTCAAGTAACGAGCTCCAAATCGCATACCTATCATAGTGAATAATAAAAAAAAGGATAATTTACATGATACAAGTATGTCAGCAACATGTAGAGCTACTCATTAATTATCAACACGTCTTGCCGTTAATAGATATGTAATTATGGATATTATTTAAATTGCTTGACAAATTGCACCTCAGCCCCACTCAACAAGTCAACACCGGTACATTTCGACTTGCATTTCTTGTACACTCGCGGATATTGTGGATTTCTCAGTATGCTCAGTAATAAAGTATTCACTAAGAGCTGGTGATAACTGTAGAAAAGAAAAGTTAACGAACGGTACCTTATTATAAAATTATTAGCGCTAACACCCCGTAAATTAATAAGAATGGGTACTTTTTTATATAAATATCGAGCAAATGAACAGACGGGTCACCTAATGTTAAATGACTACCGCCGTCCATAAACATTTGCAGCACCAGAGGAATCACTAATATGTTGTCGGCGAACACGGGAATTTGTTGATCCATCCCTAAATAACCCCATGTTCAAATCTAGCTGGAACACCGCCGAATGGAGTTGATTCCACAGTTTGCATTTGCACGGGAAAAAAGATCTGGCACGACGGGTAGTCGAAGTGCACCAAGCACCCAGGTGATGAAACTGCAATTGCTTGCTTAAAGTAAACAACATGTTTCTGGGATTTTGGAGTACTCTAAATTGAATTTTGAGGTTTAGAGTAATTTTAATTTATGCAATTTTAATTTTAATAATTTATGCAAAAACTTTCAAATCTTTATGCTTTAAAATCTCGCTGACCCGATGAATTTCTGAAAAACCTTAGTGGGGCTTTATGCAAAATCCCAAGTTTATAGAATGCATTTTGAGCTGTTCATTGATATGCCAGTATTCTTTTATACCCATTATGTATAGATTTGCAACTAAATTTTTACTTCTTTTTACATGCATCCTGCTCAGCTTAAATCCTTAAGTTGCTTGTCCCTAAGTTTTCTCAAAATAGTGAAACCCACTCTATGTGGATCCTCATTTGGCCCTTACTTCTCGGACACGAGTCGTCAATTAGTACTGGGTACCAAAGGAAAATGTGGCCTTCGGGTAAAATTGTGGTACTTGCATTGCACTGTACAGATGAGAGGTCAAATGCCAAAACTTATCAATCCAAAAACAGTTTTGTGTCATATGCCCAGATGTCAAAATGGAATGAAAGAATAAGATATTACGAGCGTTTCTTGTGATATATTGTACTGGCGTTTGTAAATGCCTCTTCGGTCTCACTGCATACTTAACGAAACGTGCCGCTTGTAAATGAATGCCCTTAATATTTTTTTTTTCCAGAGAACATTTGCGACGGAAATATTACCTTTTACCTCATTTTCAAAATTATCTCTTCCAACTGATAACATTGACGAAGGTTTTCAAAGTTGTAAATATGTTTTTGGATTAGTTCATCTACTGAACAGCAGCGTAAGCGATCGAAAATAATTAATTTTACGCTACTCTTAGGTGATTTTTGAATGCTAACGTTGGGTATAGAATTGAATGTAAGATATTTGTCTAGCATTTTTTTAAATTAATATCTATTTTGTCAGTAGACGATGCAACTAAATATGAGAAAAGTTTACAAAGCGACTTTCATAATTAAGCATACCTATTTTCAGTGGAGTACAGTACGGACATATAGGTACCTTGCAAACCTTAGAATATATCAGTCGTCAAATATAGTACACACACAATATAATACAAGAGCATGATTGAGACAGTAGTATCACAGCATTGAAATATATTTCGTTAAACTGTGGTAGTATAATGAACCGATAAATTCGTCAGTTGTAGAGGATGTTGCCAATTCTATAATAATGGGCTACCTAATTGATTCCTCATAGATACGTTTTAAGTACCGTTTAACAGCACAGTTTTATTGTGTGGGCGGACATTATT
This sequence comes from Maniola hyperantus, assembly GCF_902806685.2. Lineage (NCBI taxonomy): Eukaryota > Metazoa > Arthropoda > Insecta > Lepidoptera > Nymphalidae > Maniola > Maniola hyperantus. The sequence goes on along the minus strand of NC_048546.1, from coordinate 4,294,197 downwards.
GGGTATCGACTATCTATCGATCTACGACACTATTGTTTGCATCACTTACGTTTATCGTTTAAAGGTTCATCAATCTATTAAGTTCTAGCAATTCGCCGAGACATCTATTGTCTTAATACTTTAGGGTTTCATACCCCAAAAGGAAAAAAGGAACCCTTAAAGTTGCCTGTCATCTATCTGTCCGTCATGTGTTCATGAACAAATAATAATTATTATTTTCTACTTTCAAAGTAAGATTACTATACCAAGTGGGGTTTCATATGAAATGGCTTTACATGTAAATTCTAAAACAGATTTCTATTTAATTTTACGCATAATAGTTTTTGATTTATTGTGCAAAATGTCTAAAAAGTACGACTGTAGTACGGAATCCTCGGTGCGCGAGTCTGACTCGCACTTGGCCGGTTTTTTATTTAACCTACTGTCACACACCTCTGAGAACATTATGGAGAACTCTCAAGAACAACTAATTGATTAAAACGCACATAACTCCGAAGTTAGAGGCGCTTGCCCGGGATCGCACCCCGGAACCCTAACTCGTTCACTATCTGAGGCGACTGGGGTTCCGTGACAGTTCGCTCGCAGCCGGGATGCAAAAAGCGGTCTAGCTGGACTCGGCGAGGACAGTCCGCCGATTTCGTAAGCTGTCGCCCTGACCCCCGGCTGTTGTACGGTCTCCCCTCATCATATCCATACATATTATATTACATACTATGTAAGTGTATTATATTTCTTTTCGGCTTTTATATGTAGGTATTTATTTCGTACACGGGCGTGAGAGTGAAGTATGAATATAAATAATAATTAATATAATTTTAATAGAGGTTGATTTTAGCATATCCAGTTGGATACTCGAAATGAACGGCACCTGCAAGTCTGCTACGGCGGCGCTGACGTCACAGTATAGTAATGTAACTCAATCATTATCACTAATCAACGGGCCCGTGTTATAAGTTTTTGTTGAATTCAATTTGGTTTTGATTAACACTCTATTACGCATTAGTAGGCTGGCTTAGTTTGTACCTACGTTATTTAAGATGTTGGAGTTGAAAGTAAGGTTACCTACACGATTTATTCAAAGTTTTAAGCTATTTCGAATGGAATTTCGAATGCTTTTAGAAAACATACCTAAAGCACGCGACAGGTTGAGATAGCAATCGCGGTATGAGGGGGGGGGGGGGTGTCTTTGTCATTGGTATGATGAGATTGCATAACAGAGAGAGCGCAATACTAGCCGATATATACATCGATGAGTTAAGTTCTCTTAATAAAGGGATGCGAAGACAATGCAAAATACAGAAGATTTCTGGTGCTATATACGGAACTGTAGTGTGCATCTGTGTGCATAAATACATAATATCTACTCTACCCGCATAAACAAATGCCAAGACTGTGTGGCATGGCTTGATTGTGTGAGTGGTTTACACTTTGAAGTGTGACATATTCTCCGAACATAACGTGCAAGCAGACGATATTTCACCTAGACCAAAACCGTTTTGCTATAAAAATGATTTGAAGAATGATTTTGATTTTAAATTATTAAAAAACTATAGATAATGCCCGCGACTTCGTCCGCGTGGATTTAGGTTTTTCCAAATCCCGTGGGAACTCTTTGATTATCCGGGCCTACGTCCTTCCTCGGGATGCAAGCTATCGCTGTACCAAATTTCGTCAAAATCGGTTGAACGGATGGGCCGTGAAAGGCTAGCAGACACACTTTCGCATAATATAATATTAGTATGGATATATACAAACAATGCATAAGGCATGCCCGCGTGGAGCATACCTACTAGCTTTATTTCCTCGCGAAACAATCCGACTGATCTATTCTTTTATTCTTCCCAGCATTTTCCCCGGTTTACAGCATTCATTCACATTAAGGTCCCTCTTGCTTGCCTAGTCGTTTCTACATTGCTTTTTATTGTATTCTTCCTTCGAGTATCGTTTGCTCAGCCAAGCTCAGTCTCTGCAAAATATTCATCTACCTAACGATTAAATGACTTGTTAAATTGCTTTCCTGATTGCGATAAATCCATACTAATATAATAATCTGTCCGTCTGTCTATTCTTTACCTTTCCATGGTCCATCCACTTTACTGATTTTGACGAAATTTGGTGCATAGATGGCGTACCTATACCAAGAAGACGGAGTTTTCATGTGATTTTTAAAAACCTACATCCACGTGGATGAAGTCATGGGCATCATCTAGTTTTAGATACATCTAGTAAATAGTAATATAAATCTTACATATCAGGATTTGCAGTAAATTATTCTCAGGGAAGTGTATTATTATACTAAAGCAAATAAATAAGAATTTTAATTACAGATTGAGGGAACTTTATATTAATTAGAACGTGGTTCCATAATTGACATGTACGAGGTAGGCTAACTAGCATTTTTACGTTATAAGAAGTAAGAAGTTATGTAGAAACGGATATGTGGTTTAAGCTACAATTTGTTTTTCTTATTGCGACACTTGGAAAAACCTTCAAGGCTTATATTTTTCAAACCGGATAACGATAATCATTATAAAGTCAAATATTTGTTATTTTCGGTTTACATTATGTCGTCCTGAATTTACCAAGTAAAGGGGCAAGTATTATCACACTTTTGTTTCCAATTAGTGAATCTAATTGGCTTAATTATTAATTTACTAGCTGATGCCCACGACTTCGTACGCGTGGATTTAGGTTTTTAAAAATCCCGTGGGAACTATTGATTTTCCGGGATAAAAATAGCCTATGTCACTCTCTAGGTCTTAAAATATACCTATGCAAAAATCACGTCGATAAGTTGTTTCGTTGTGACGTGATTGAAGGACAAACCAACAAACCAATAAAGAAATTTGATATTACAAAACATTAGGTACATCTCCTACATAGGAAGGTAAAGTACCTACCTAACAGTAAAGTGATGTGCACTTTTAAGTATATTACTAAACTTGTTATTTCAATCTTTTATTTAAGAAGTAATTTTAAAAGATTAAAATTTGCATGAGATGACAAATTATTTATTGATCTAATAAATTTTAGTGCGTGAAAACTTCAGCCATATCTCTGTACGATGCGTCAAAAACTAAAATAGGATAATTATTAACCTCTAATTCTGTTAATGTTCACTTGAAAATTATGGTTTGCAAGGACAATATTTTGCATACCTACCTTTTGTTTTTCTGATTTATTTAAAGTATATTGAATAAAAATATGTAAATAGGTACCTATATATTGAATCAAAATTAAATAGATATGGATATTATGTATATTGATATTGTCACGAAATCGATTTCTATTCCTATTCTAAGGACTCATTGTGATAATTGTTGTTTTTTAAAATAAATTAAGGTGGTTAAATATTACGCAACAATATTTTTTATTTCCTATCCAATCACATAAATCAAGGTAGTAGATATACAGCAACGGGCTTGCAACGTTGCAACTCGAGACACCAACCGGTCTTGGTCCTGGCAGTTTATTATGACAAATGTTTGATTTATATTTACTTCCCATTCGAGTTATTTGTGGAGAGATAATATATCTGTGGCTTCTGGAGTACACTGATCAGCGTTATTTATCACAGTATGTCCTAATGTAAAATTCTAATATCATATACCTACCATACATATATGGTACCATTGAGATTTTGCAATTTGTACCTACTAACTCAAAATTTTTGATCCACGTGAACAAAGTCTCGAGAACAAACTAGCCTAACATTAAATATATTGAAATTTCAAATGCGTTTTTCGTAGGGTTTGAAAACTCTACGTACCTAAGTACTAATTTCTTTCTGAGTAAAGTAATAAAAACAAGTCAAGTAGGTAACATTACGGATGCTCTTATAGAAATTGAATAAAGTTTGCTGTGTTGTGTAAATTATAATTCAAGTGTGATTTTGAATAGCTCATTGATCAGCATTTTATTCTAAAATCGTCTCACCGCACGTCAAAGAACGATATGATAAGAATACCCGACAGAGACACCCAAATATTATGACGTAAGGCTTGTCTAAAAGGATGTGTTTTAGACATTGACTTGTTTGAGTTTTAGTTGAACTCAAATACCAAATATTTGCTTGGAAGTGTTTTAATTGAATTGAAAAAAATATCTGAGTGATTGAAGATAACGAACTCCGATATGTATATGTATGATAAATATAATAATAAATTTTAATTTATTATTATATTTATCATACACATTTAATTTCATAAATTTTATAAGTAGGTACTACTTATAGATTCATTTACAAAATAATACCATGCAGTTTGAGTTACAATAAAGCTTGAATCTATGAAAAATCTAGTAGAAAGGAACTTGGATTAGAGAATTGATTATAGACCTAAAGAAATGGCACAACAGGAAGCATGGAGAGGTAGACTGGTGGCTGACACAAGAGCTTAGCGGCCACACGGTGTTTAACACCTACGTCCTCGCTTTTGGGAAAGCACAAAGTTAGAATTGCTACATCTGCGGAGAGGAAGACACTCCGAAACACGCAATATTCGAATATTCCGGCTGTGCAAACTTACTTGCACTTAGAGAAACAGGGATCGAGCGATGGTGTTAATGCCCAAAACCTTATCACGCGGATGCTGTTAAGCGAAGAAGCATGGCAACGCTACTCCCAAATGCTTAAAGCTTTTATGATGAGAAGAGAATAGCGAAAAAAAGAAAACAGATAAAGAACTAGAGGGTCAGCACGAAGTAATGCTATGCAGTTCCATGATATTAAAAAAAGTAGCTACCTATATTGCGTTGACGCACTTTGTTTGCACCTACCTATTATAATATAATAACCATGGAACAGAAATAAATGTCCAAAGGATGCGATTAGTTAGCTTAGTATGCTATATTTAGCTTATAGATAAGTTTTAGTAAAGTAAATAACGTTATGTGCTGTAACACGGGTCATCGCATTTTAAAGCGCACATTAGCAGACAGGGCTTGGCCAATCGGTGTCTGGGCGAAGTCGTGTTTGTCTTGGGCTCGCAGGCTGGCTGTAGACAGTTTTCCTAAAAAGGACAAAGTTATTATGTTATAGACAAGTGTTCAAACAAATATCTCTACAGAAACGTACAACTAGGTAGATATAACCTGACCAGAAAATTAAAAAAAAATGCTCTAGGGGCGCTACTTTTGCATTTTTCATTGCAATAGGTGACAAGTTAAAAGTTTTATATAGGTAGGTAAATTAATTGTACTAGTTTCCGGCAATAATATGGTGAAGTATTTTATTTTTCTGGTCAGGCTATACTATTCTCAATTGAAGGGGCTCTCCCAAAACTGTATAGCGTGCTAAGTCGAATGTAAGCTTCCATCGCATCACCACAGTTTCTCTGTTTATTTGTATTTCCAGGAATTATTCACAGGATAAAATATGATTGCAACGTAGAGGGGGATTCCAACATCAATGATTGCAACCCTAATAATCAGACAATTATAGCCACAATACATAGGATATGGTTGCTACCTATCGCGTCTCATAAGAAAGCTCATAGTCACTCAGCGGGAGATGGAGAGAGCTATGCTTGGAGTTTCTCTACGTGATCAAATCAGAAATGAAGATATTTGTAGCCAAAGTAACCGACATAGCTCAACGGGTTGCAAAGCTGAAGTGGCAACGGGCAGGGCACATAGTTCCAAGAATCTATAGACGTTAGTAGGTACGACTGGAAAACGCAAGGTTGGGAAGCTCCCACTAGGTGGACAGACGACATCAAACGAGTCGCAAGGAGCCGCTGGATTCAGGCGGTGCAAGACCGGTTCATGTGGGTGGAAGGCTCTACAAGAGACCTCTGTACAGAAGTGGACGCCTATCGGTTGATGATGATAATGTCATAGGATAAAACGGAATAACTAAAAACAAACAGCGCGTTTGCTTTTGAAAACGAGATTCCTGATAACATACGTCAATAACTTTAAATCTTATAATAAAGCTATCATAAATCAATAGGTAAAAGGGTATAGTTTGCGCTAACCCTTACCTTCATGATCCGACCGCCACGATTGATGAGAATTAGATTGCATCATTGCTGACGTCATGAGCCAAGCACGCCCGATAGTCGAATATGCGATTGCGAATAGAAATTTAAATGTGCCCTTCGACTGTGAGGTAATGCGGCACAATGATTGAGGACAGATTGATATTAAACCTTTGTTTGTCTTCTGCCTTTTGTTTGCTGATAATTTTGTTGTTTACTTTGGGTCATTTACATTATTTTTAAATGGCAAAGGGCGAGTTTTATTCGTCCAAATTAGGCACGTATCAATTATAGTACGTGACAGGTCGAGATGGTAATCGGGAAGGGAACGCCCCGTACACCCTTACAGTGACGTGCGGGTGTGCGGAGAGTTCCCCACCTCATACTCCGATTGCCATCTCAACCTGTCGCGGACTATTTGACAACCGGATATAGGTTTGGATTAAAGTGTTCAAGTTGTCTTATTTTAAGATTAATTATTTATTTTAGGTATTGTTGTGTCTTCAAACGACTTATGTCCAGTATTAAATGCATATCTACAGGTTGATTGATGGATGAATCGTTTGTGCATTAGGTACCTACTTTAGCTTAATACACAGCTCTACAAAAAATGGCAGTGATATATCTAAGACCTAAGCACTAAAGATTAGGAATTGCTTAAAGGATAATTTTAATTTATTAGGCCATTTTGCCCATAATATTGTGCAATAAAATTCAGACATCTAGGTTTCGTGCCACGACTGAGTAAAAAATAAGATTTATTTCATACATTAAGATTATTTTTTTTTTTTTTTTTTTTTTTTTTTTTTTTTTTTTTTTTTTTTAAGATTATTGTCGAGTAAGTAGTTGGTGTTAAATATTATTGATATATTATTTATTTGGCGCCTATTAACAAACGTTATTATATTAATAAGATTGCCAATTGATTTTTATTTATTAACATCGTAAATATTTACGAGTACCCACGACAGACTAAATGAATCATTGATAGATAACCGTAGGCATCTAGAAATGGACTGATATAGTCGTATACCCAAATAAGTAGTTTCCCGCCGACTCCGTTACTGTAGCATTTACAACTCAATAAATCACTCCAGTGATTATCTTATAGACACTGAATATACGTTAAGAGTCACGAAGCTTAAAGCCTATTAATTTTCAATACACTGATTGTTGTGCATTTAATTAGACAAGCATAATATTATGGTTGTCTGCGTTGTTGAAGCTAATTGAAATGTACTTGAACTCGTCACTTTAATAAAAAGCTGAATTATGTGATACGATATTATGTGAAGGGAATCGATAGATAATAAAAACGTAGGCAAATCAAGCCGCAAAATGAGATTTAGCATTATATAGACCTAAGATAGAACGTATTTTTAGCAAACTTAAAAAACTACGCAGATGAAGTGCGATCTAAGCAGGAATATAGTAACTTCAAGAAAGTAGACGATGCGAGTATGGTACCTAATAGATGTAATGTATCGGCTTTTACACGGCATTATTCAATTGCTTGAACAGTTTAAGCCGTATTTCATCAATAGGCACAATATGGCTGATGCCATTATAAAAACAAATACTTTTCAGTTAGACCTATCTAGGATCCCAAACCTTACTTCAGGAAGTCCTTGGAAACGCCAGTTCGCACAGGCCCTAAAATGTCTATTGTTCTATAAGTATAAAAAATAGATCAATATGCAAACATAAAACACTTCATATTAGTAACTAGCTTATGCTAGCGACTTCGTCCGCGTGGACTACACAAATTTCAAACCCCTATTTCACCCCTATTTCAGGGGTTGAATTTTCAAAAATCCTTTCTTGGCGGATGCCTACGCCTACTAGCTATCTGCATGCCAAATTTCAGCCCGATCAGTCAGTCAGTCAGTCAATCAGTCACCTTTTTCTTGATGTACGTCGCGATCTTTACGTCTTGCAAGTAGTTCTTTGACAGCTATAATTCAAATAATAGACAAACTATTATTATCTCTATGATTATTAATATAAGCGATGATGTCATATTCCTTCAGAGGCTTAATATGTCAGGCGTTTAATTTGCTTGGTAGAGCCTTATCTACATCATATTGAATTACCATTTTGATTTTGGCGATTTACATTTAACACATCATTAGTAAAGTCAATACGATTTGACGCTTATTGAGTGCTAATAGAACTGTGTTATTCTAATTTTCATCGTAAAAAAACTATTTGATCTAACAATAAACCAATTTGTTTTGATTTTTTTATTCTTCATTTATGCAACTCTCCGGGTCGAAAATAAACTGCTTTGCGTGGCTGGTTTCAATACCTATCATTGAAATGGCAATGACAGCTGACTTTTAATACTTTTATTAGTACTTACTGGATACTTAGCTTAAAAAACTTTAAGCTCACATGCATTTATAATAATAAGTAGACTAGTCCTAATCCTACTAATATTATAAATGTGAAAGTGTGGATGTTTGGATGTTTGTTACTCAATCACGCAAAAACGGCTGAACGGATTTGGATGAAATTTAGAACGGAGATAGAATATACCTTGGATTAAAAAATGTAAATCCATGCGGACAAAGTCGCGGGCATCAGCTAGTAAATAATAATTGTAATGTCGATGATTACGAAACATAGCCTACCCCATGATATCTCATTTCTAATAGGATTAAAGTGTAAAACTGATAACCAGTGTCGCATTGTCGTAAACAACTAAACAGTCTCACTCCAGACCCTATTTTGGGCTATCTCACTAGCGAGTTTGTAATTAAGAACAGGCGTGTTCGCGACAATGTACCATTAATTGTGTCGAAATGATTTATGTTCACAAGTACCTACTAGGCTCTCGACTGTAGGCTCGAGTTGCATTGCAATGCACGAGTATGTTTGCTGTGATTTTATCGCAGTTTGTATTTAGCACCGACTAAAATTGTCAAATATTAATTTAAACTTCTACGAGTAATTAGAGTTATGCCCCTTTCAAAGGCTTTGTTTCTTCGTACAATCATCTTTTATTCCGCTGGCGTTATGATCTGGAGCTTTAAAACAGATATTATTATTTTCTGCTTTAAATGTTCTTAGAAACTTAGTAGGTAAATGCAAAAAACTAGGCAAGTGCGAGTTGGACTCGCCCAGCGATGGTTCCGTACCATGGAATGATCGTCATCATTATGATCAATCCATCGCCGGCTCACTACAGAGAACGGATCTCCTCTCAGAGTAAGAAGGCAATTTTGGCCATAGTCATTGGTAGACTTCACACACCTTTGAGAACATTATGGAGAACTCTCAGGCATGCAGCTTTCCTCACGATGTTTTCCTTCACCGTTAAAGCAAGTGATATTTAATTACTTAAAACGTGTTTAAAACGCACATAACTCCGAAAAGTTAGAGGCGCGTGCCCGGTATGGAACCTCGACCTCCGATTAGAAGAAGGACGTCCTAACCACTACTTAGGGTATCACAGCTTGGAAGGATACGTGTAATTGTTTTGTTTCTTAGACTACTTATCGCCAACTTGAAATATTTCCATATTACATTTCTGAGAAAAAGACAGGCAGACGACAGACAAATTAGCTGTGCATGTACCACAGATAAACACCAATAATGGACTAGTATAGTTTGATGCCAGGCTTCAAGGCAATAAAGTAGGTATGCCATATTACAAAGTTGCAGCACTGAATTTTAGTACACAAGGACCTCTGCCACCTGTCTCGCGGTGCAAACAACAAAACTTTCTCGTCTGTTTCACACAGTGTAACGCAATAAATGTCTTAGACACTAAAGTACCTACTTTGTCATAGCCTAATGTGGCTTGTTAAACATCTGTTTAAATAATATTTATTAGTTAGGTTCAACTTAGGTATTATTTGCATTTACACGTTTAGAATAAACCTAACTAAGCTTGAACTTTGGTAAACAATGAGATCTCAAAGATAATATCGCAGTCCGGAAATAGGTACAGTGTGTGGAAAGCGGATGCTGAGAAACATCTTGCATCTTGCGTGTAGGAAGATCATGACTGCAGCTCAAGCTATGAAATTATGGACATGTACAAGTATGCTAGATAAGGTGTGCCATAGAACATGACAGTATTATTTAACGATTTCTGGATGAGCTTAAATCACATCACTGACTTACCAGCAATTAAAGTTGACACTTTGTGTCAAATAGTTTTTCTTTTGACGCTGTGTGTTGACGCTATGTTGGATGTTGGCATCGCTAAAAATATTATCACTGTCACTATCTATGTATAATGTATATTATTAATGCGAAAGTGTGTTTTTTGTTAATGAATAACAAATAGTTCTGACTTCTGAGTACTTAAGTCCAGTCACAAATTACGTTCAATGCGCTCACTGCTGCTATCAGCGCCAAAATGGTGATAGTCCAGTTGCTTCAAAAACAGGTCGGCCATTTGCATTTTTCCAGCGTATTTGTATAAAGAGGTCAGTGTTAAGAATTCTGTAAGGTTATTACCACTGAGCAGTAGCAGCGAATTACAAAGACCTACAAAGTAGAAGCTCTTATTTTTGGTGTGACATATACCACTTTTAGCAGGTGTCAGAGGCACTGCAAAAATCCTTCCATAGAACCATCATCGTCATCTCAAACCATCGCCGACCTAATATTGAGCACGGACTCTCTGAGAATGAGAATAAGTTTAACTTATGGTCCACCACGCTGGCCAAGGGCAGATTGACAGACTTCAGACAGGACAAGGATATTATTATGGGGAACTGTCAGGCATGCAGATTTTCTAACGATGTTTTCCTTCACCGTTAGTGCAAGTGGAATAAATCGCTAAAAATAACTTCAAATGCTTGTTTAAAATTACAATAAACTTGCTCAATATATAGCTTAAAATAAAACTAGAAGATAACCACTTAATATCAGTACTTTATATGCGTTTATCGCTCAGGCACTTCAAACAAGAACGCCTTATGAAAACTCTTGAATTTAAACTTTTGTTCTAAGACAGTGTAAACAAATCTTAAGTTCGAAGCTAAAGTAGATTTTCTTAATTTGTGTAGGCTTAACGTAACGGGAAGAATCAAGTGTTAAGCGCAATTGTTTGATCAAATACTTATGCATGAGAAGTGAGAAGGTAATTCTACCAATCTCAAGTATGAAGGCACAAGTAGAGATATGTGTCTACCAACACTAGTGATTTACATGAGAAATTAATAAGTTGAGGCACAATAATATTGTTTAAATTAATATTCTAATCCAAAGAAAATGGCATGAATCTTCTGAAATATATAAGAAAAAAAGGTGACTGACTGACTGACTGACTGACTGATCTATCAACGCACAGCACAAACTACGTGACGGATCGGGCTGAAATTTGGCATGCAGATAGCTATTATGACGTAGGCATTCCCTAAGAAAGAATTTTTGAAAATTAAACTTTTCACACCCAAAGGGGGTGAAATAGGGGTTTGAAATTTGTGTAGTCCACGAGGACGAAGTCGCGAGCATAAGCTGGTATTATATAATATGCGTAAGTATACTTTGATTATATGGTCCATAAACACACTGTAAAGACCACCCATAAATATTTATTGTAACTTTATCTGGACGAACTACTGCGTTCACAAATAGATGTCATTTATTTATGAAGAAATAAACTAACAATTTCATTACAAAACAAAGCTATGGATTTTCTATGAATGAAAGCGCGTAGGTTGCTATCCTATATCAGCCTCAGAAATCCCTACTTACTTAGAAACAAACCTTATTACCTTTTGTATAAAACTGATATTGCATTGCAGTTGCGGAGTATATAATATTCAGACGAAAGTCTCCTGTATGATCTGGAAATTTAATACGTTATTGCCTTGACGGTTTGGATATTAGAGGCAATTATTAATAACATTAGAGTGAGAACAGGTGGCAATGCTTTAGTGGGTTTCGCTCGATGTAATTGCTCACTTCTGGCTCTGTCGCGATAGCAGGAGCGACGTTCATAACTTATGAAGCCTCGAAGGAAACTCTAGGCTATTATGTAGCCTTTTAGTTAATAACAATGGAAATGAATTTGAGTTGTATTTCGTTAGTCATAAAGTCAGGGTTGCAATGGGGTGTAAATAAGAGAAAATGTTGGTGATTTTAAATGTTTCTATTGCTAGTCCAGTATGTGGGATGTGCTATTGTGGTGCATTTTGAGTTTACTCAAATAATTTATAATGCGCGTTAATCTGTGTACGAACCACAAACGGTTTGCGGTTAAAGAGATCTCAACGCGTTCAATATGGCTACGTGTTTGTACTAAATTTAGCCAAGTTTGTATGAGTAACTATAAAATGTATTACTATAAAATCGCAGAGACGCTTAATCGTTACTTAAGTTTAGTTAAAACGAGACAGAGCTATATCTCTCACATAAATCTGTCTCGTTTTAACTCAATCTTAATTAACGATTAGCGACTCTGAGTACGGCAGTTAGACACTTAGATGACATGCCGTGTGGTGGAGTTGTTTTCCCGCGGGTGTACTTGGCTACTAAGAGAAGATAACAGAGAACGCGATATAACGGAGAACGGGCAGCAGCGTGGTCCTCTGAGCTACTACTACCATCTCCTGCGATCCCGTCTGCCCAGCGTGGTGATTATGGGCAAACCCTCCCGTTGGGAGAGGCTTTCAGTCCAGCAGTGGACTGTTATAGACTATTATTGATGAGCCACTTAGACAATTATAGGTCTCATAGTCATCATCATCATCATCACCATCATCATCATCATCATCATCATCATCATCATCATCATCAACCAATAGACATCCACTGCTGGACATAGGTCTCTTGTAACGACTTCCACACGCCACGGTCCAACCTAGTGGGGGGATCTTCCAACACTGCGTCTTCCGGTTTGAGGTCGCCATTCCAGCACCTTGGGACTCTAACGCCTATCGGTTTTACGAACTATGTGCCCTGCCCATTGCCACTTCAGCTTCGCAACCCTTTGAGCTATGTCTGTTAGATTAGGTCTAGACTCTTCAAAATATAGATTTTGCAAAAACTCAAGAATTTCCTACTCTTAACGAACGCAACGAAAGCTATTTTCAAGATTTGATGACAATATTCTAAATAGAATCTTTGAAATGAGCAACCGCCGAGTTTTTTTGCTAGCTCTTCTCTGTGTGAAAGGCATTTCGAACCATGCAGTGTAAGATGCATTTGACGGTAGGTAAGTACTTGTAAAAGTTAATTTGAATAAAACATTTTTATTTCTATTTCTAAAATATAAACAGAAAGCCGAAAGGTATTTAAGCATCTCATCAATGCATAAAACAATCCACATATTGTTTAAAAGGTAAATTTAGAAAGTATCTATACCCACTGATTATGAGAAACTGGAACTAATAAAAAGATATACGGCTATTATAGATTTATTATCTCAATAAAATCATATAAATAATTGGCAATAAAATTAAATGATAGCAAATTAAAAGCTACAAATTAATCTGAGTTACACTTAGCATATCATATAAATAATCTATGCCAAACTGGAGAGAAATAGTAATAAACTAACCTGTTCAATTACAAAATTAAAAAGGAATTAAGTAGAGGGTAGAATAGCAAATTTTAAAACAGTTAACAGCTGTTTTAAATTTTTTAGATAGGTACACTTCTTAAAATCACTGAAAGTATCATGAATATTTACGTGATAGATATGGGCTTAGAGTAAATAGATCTTGCCCAAATCCTGGAGATATACATTACTTAATAGACTAACTACCTACTTATTATCATTTAATCCTCAAGACCTAAGAAAAGAAGATATACAACTAAATAATTGAGATTCTTGGAAAAAACAAAAAAAAAAAATTGAAAAAAGAAACTGATAAGTAGACGGTGTTAAATGTATTTCTAGCTCCGTGATCGTAAAAGCGTGCAATAACTATTGATTCGCACATTGACCGTATTACGAGATAGGATATGTGCCCACTGCCCAGTATTGCAGTGAACTCTTATAAATTCAGACGAGTAGGTAGCGGATACGCCCACGGGTTCCTCGCTGGCCCTTCCGTTCTCTTCGAGGAAATCTATACTAATGTTAAATATTATATCTTATACACCGGATATACAACTAAGAAAAGATGAAGGAAAATGTATGGTACCATGTTATTAGTTTTATAGGTCTTTGGATTAATTAATGACGTAGAGCCCTTTGTTTCAGAAGTATAAGAGCTAGCGCGCACCACGGTAAACTGTACATTTTTTTCCGGCATAATCTATGAATATGAACTATAGATCCATATATAGAAGCGCCCGCACTGCGGAATTAATACCGCACCGGATTTTCATACATTTAAATTCAGATTTACGGATTTTAAGACGAACCCAACTCGCCGCAACGTGGTGCGCGCTAGCTTTAAGGTTTAATATAATTATAGGTCAAATAATAATTATGGTCTCTCCAGACATTCAGGTATTTATTGTTTTATCTTTCAAGTCCAGACCTTTGCCTACGCTACGACATTTCGCACCACCGCGCCGGGATCATAAACTGAACCGTTGTTTATGAGATTAGAAATACATAGTATCTGACACTTCTCAAGGCAGGTCGTCGACTTCTACCTTATAAAGATACGAGAACCATAAAACTTTACAATTAAATCTTAACTCAACTAAAAAAACTCTTATTATGAGACTCCTCGATTCTAATATAGAAATTCAACTTTCTAACAAGGAAAATAAATTAATCGTTATTAATTAAGTGTTATAATAATGTTTTAACAGCTAGAGCGTCCGTCCGTGCCACAGCTCTATTTATCAAAATTTTCATCCATTTTTAGGGTTCCGTATACCTACAGAGAAAAAAGCAACTCTTATACGAGTAGGATCACTTCGTTGTCTATCCGTCTGTTTGCATGTTGTGTCTGTCAAGACCGCCAAGGGAATCAAGACCTATAGGGTACTTCCCTTGGACCAAGAATCATGAAATTTGGCATGTAGAAATGTCATATTAATTAATTAATTAATTAATTAATTCGCTCTTTTTTTTAACTTAATTCGCTCCGCAACAAACACGCCTGTCTCCGTGTGTTCACATAATGCCACCAACAGAAGTCGCTGGAGGGAGATCGCACGAGCAGCTGTGAAGAATTCATAGCCACGACCACTCTGTCAAGACTCAAGAGTGAACGATTGAGAAGAAGAAGAATGTCATATTATAGTACGAGTAAAGGGAAAAATCCGAAAACCGTGAATTTGTGGTTACATCACAAAAAAAGTGTTATTTCTTGTGCGATGGTACGGAACCCTTCGTGTGGGAATCCACCTCGCACTTGACCAGTTTTTTGTATAAAGGAAACGGACTACAGGACTGTCTTCATTATATTCCAATATTCTAAAGTTCACACCTATTAACCTTTAAGTTTTATAATCAAGCTATATTAGATCTTTCTGCTTTGTGGTATATCTTATTTTAGTAATGTTACATAATTTTCTTTAGTTGTAGGCTGATTATATTTGTGAAAGTTTGTTTACTTTAAATAATTATATTATTAAGTGATGTTTGTACTTTATTACGCTGATCTTTCCACTATAACAAAGTGTTCAACGGATCTTACCTTAGCTGTGCTTTTATTATTTATATAATATTTTTATTAGTTATGTGCGTATTTACATACTAATAAATGATGTGGATGTGGAACAGCTTAACATTAATAATTTGACAACCTCCCTGGCGCAGTGGTAAGCACTGTGATCTTATTAGTGGGAGGTCCCGAGTTCGATTCCTAGCAGGGGTTTGGAATTTTACAATTTCTAAATTTCTGGTCTGGTCTGGTGGGAGGTTTTAGCCGAGGCTAGTTACCACCCTGCTGGCAAAGCCGAGCTGCCAAGCGATTTAGCGTTCCGGTACGATGCCGCGTAGAAACCAAAGGGGCATGCATGGGTTTACCCAATAAAAACTGCCATACCCCTTCCAGGTTATCCCGCTTGCATCTTAGACTGCATCATCACTTACTACCAAATGAGATTGCAGTCAAAGGCTAACTTGTATCTGAATAAAAAAAAAGTAATTTCTTCTAGCTCCCCAAGACACATGTAGAAAGTAGATACAGAAGTTACTAGAATACAAACCTACTTACTAACTAAAACTTTGTTAGTGCATTGTGCTTAAAATGTCCTCGTCATTGAGAAAGAGTTGTTTGGTGTCGAGAATGTTAGAACATAAAAGAGACGCAAGTTAATATGAAACTTTCTCATAGTGGATAAGACAAAGGGCCTAAATCTGTTCATACATCTTGAGGCTCGCCGCGCTATCTCTGCACGTGTATCGCGGGACGACCCCCGCGATGCATCTCGCTGTCGCCCGTCTGCGCCGTGCATTATTCCAGCCTCAATAGCTCAACGGTTAATGAGCGGACTGCATTCCGAAAGGACGGCGGTTCAAATCCCACCTACCAATCTCACTAGAAAGTACTACCTAAACACAGTCCAATGCCAATAAGTCCAATTTGAGCTTTGATACCCTAGTGGTTAGGACGTCCGCCTTCTAATCTCAGGTCGGGGGTTCGATCCCGGGCACGCACCTCTAACTTTTTGGAGTAATGTGCGTTTTAAGTAATTAAATATCACTTGCTTTAACTGTAAAGGAAAACATCGTGAGGAAACTTGCATGCCTGAGAGTTCTCCATAATGTTCTCAAAGGTGTGTGAAGTCTACCAATCCGCACATGGTCAGCGTGGTAGACTGTGGTCTGTGGCCAAACCCTTCTTCCTCTGGGAGGAGACCCGTGCTCTGCAGTGAGCCGGCGATGGGTTGATCATCATCATCATCGACATAGCTAATAGTAGGTGTAGGTGTAGGTGTGTAAAGAATTAAAAAAAATCCACGCAGCCTCAAATAGGTATTCACACGTAACAGATAAAAACAAAAATAACCTCGGATTAATAACACTGGATGGAGCTATAACTTGTCGCTTTTGAACAAACTGCGTGTCAGTGTGTCACCGATTAGTCGGTCAAAACATTGCGGTTTTGTGCAGGATTAAATAAAATATTAATAAATCACTTTGATCTATTAATGGCTGAAACCGGCAAGCGGCACAAGTATGCCTCTCTTATCGAGAGTTACATTTTTGTTCCGTTTGCCGTGGAGACCCTGGGGCCATGGAGCCTTAGTGCTAAAAAAAATTTACGAGCTCATCTGGTGACAGAAGGGCTGGCTCATTTTCTGTGCAACGGATCAGCCTGGCTGTCCAACGTGGAAATGCAGTCAGTATTCTTGACACCATTCCACGCGGGCATGATTTGTAGGTACAGTAATAATTAGACAAGGCTAGCTTTAAGTTTTATTCTAAAATTTTCTTTGATTTGGAAATGTGAAAAGACTTAGCGACTTTAACCAATTTACTTAATCGTTGATAATTCGGAAAATTGATAAACATGAAAAATTTAGGCTATCCGTATATTATTAGGTATATTGATAAAAATCAGACTTGATTTTTATCATAATAAAAAAAATCCCAACATCCAGTGAAATACTTAAAAAATGAAATAAAATAAATAATTTATTTATTTAGGAAGAATATGTACATTTTACAATAAGTTTAGGTGTAATCATAAACTTTAAATCATAAGTTTTTCCGTACACCAATGCCGTCGACAGTAGATAGGTACACGTAGCACATTAATTTAATGGTATAATACTTAAAGCTAAATAACAATACTTACTTATATAAACTAACAACATTGAACTAAATGTAGGTTATTTTAAACTAAATATACTTAGTAGGTAAAAACACAATCATTAAATTTATAGATAAATGTAGGTAGGTAAGAAAAAGTTCGTTATTTATATCACAGCGGAATAGTAACACAATATGACGAGCGTAAGACGCTCACTCACACTACGGTAGGAGTAATAGTGTTCTGTGCACACTACTTCGTGTATGATGTTTAAATTCTGGTACAGGGTGATTATTTTATTTAAGTGCAATATATCCATTAATATTTTGCTAATGTGTGATTGATTTTGGTGAATGTTATTGGCAAGTTATTAGTATTATTAGTAAGTTTAGTTATTAGTATTATTAGTAACTATAAAGTAGTAGTATAAGTTAGGTATTAGTTTTATTAGTAAGTGTTAGTTATAGATGGTATTCTTTTAATTCATAGAGTACTTATTTATAAATTCGATATTAATTGATATTGATGACATGTTTTAAAGTTTAATTATTGTATTTCGATATTATAATTTGTTGATAGTATTCTTTTAGTTTAAATTTTATATTTTTACGATTTATGACGTCGGTGAGTGACTTTGGAAGCTGGTTAATTAGGTTAGGTACGACGTAATTTAGCCTTCTTTTTCCATATAAGTTGTTATATTTAGGTAATAGGAGTTTAGGGTAGTCAATTCTTCGGGCTGAATATGGGATCTGTACTTTTCTTAAGTCTTCATTAAAATATTGTTCATGTAATAATGTCAGTTCTGTTTTTTCATGTACAGGTATTATTTTGCAGAAAGCAAATAGCTTACGGTAGTCATCTTTATAGGCTAATTTTATTTTATTTGGAACTATTTGCTTTAGGATCCGCATACTTGATACGAGTAATTAACTATTCATTAAGGACAAGACGTTTTTATTACAGGAAGAACACGGTTTAGCAATTTATCTGGCTAGCAGAAAAAACTGAAATGACATCGTTATTGTGCGTCGCTCCATAAACAATGTTCGATTACTCACATTGCCACAATATAATGCGTTTTATTACGCGATGCGTGCATTAAAACGATTGCACCGAACGACCACCTCTAGCATTCGCAACAAAGAACACAAAGGCTTATATTTCGCATATAAAATGATAAAAGGTCGTAAAGAAATAAAGTTTAACAGCCAGTAACTAAATCTGTAGTGATATAGGCGACGTATGCGCTAATGTAATTTTATCTGGGAATAAAACTTATGTGCGTTTAGTTGCGGCTGCGCGCGGTATAACAAGGTACCTGGGTATGACTAATCCATACTTCCATAGTAATATTATTATGAATGCGAAAGTGTGTCTGTCTGTCTGCTAGATTTTCAAGGGCCAACAGTTCAACCGATTTTGATGAAACGAGATGGACAAAATTTGCCCTAGGCTGAAATATGCCTCACAAACTTAATGCCCGACTACAAAACAACATGCGACTTTTTTTTCTTAAAATAGAAGATTTATACTATTAAATAGCACATATATCATCTCTGTACATTCTGGGGCACACCTCCATACAATTTTTGTCCATCTCCTTTGGTACAGAGTTAGCTTACATCCCGGACAAGGACATACGCTAGTTTTTATCTCGGAAAATTAAAGAGTTCCCACGAGATTTTTAAAAAACCTAAATCCACGCGGACGAAGTCGCGGGCATCATCCAGTATTAAGTAGATATAATTATTTAGAATAACATTAATTGATCCGCTTACAGGAAGAAGTCTTATCCGACTTGCAGCAGAATCGAAGCAAAGCCACGTCTCTTTTCTAAAATTTTATAAAAAAAACTCTATTTTTAAAACTTTTTAGAGGCAAATTTGTCATAAATACTACTCAGCCTTGGTAAGGTCTGTATTCGTTTTATAACTGCTTGACTTTTTAGAAAAGAGTACTCTATGAATGGGATGAAGAATGAATGAAACCAGTTGGGGATGGACATGGTTAGGCTTAGTGTTCACTTTCATTTCACTATATTAAATTAATAATTAATTTTCCGTATTTCATGTCACGTAGGTACCTACAGCTTAAATGTTAAATATCCACCTGCAAGGAAGGGGTTAATAAGCATATTTTAAGCAAGCGCACTATATCCTATTTCTTTCTTGCTGGTTCTTCTCGGTGGGAACGGCATTCTGAACCAGTGGTAAACTAGTTGACGATTCAAAAGCACTTGTAAAAGTTTACTTGAATAAAAATATATTCTATTCTATTCTATTGTAGACCTCATCGTTGCTGTTTAACTGACTTCAGAAAAAGGGATACTCGCAGGTGTGCACTAGCTCTAATTCAGTGGTGTCTAGTATGCGTAGGCCATAAGTCAGGTGATGTGTCAACGAGATTTACCGCCATAACGCCATAACCTGCTGCTATTGCAAAATCAACGGTGCGCTTGTGTGTGCTTTGTGAAATAATCTCCCGTTGGCGCTGCGGTCGTGAGGAAATGTGTTTGTGTAAATGTGCAATAAGACAAATAAACGGCAAATTGATCGAGCAATTCATATTTCATTTTATGCACTTTCAATAAGTATATACTTTAAAAGCCATTCTATTAATTTTAAAATTAATACTTATATTTCTAAATAAATGACTAGGTATTGACTATTCATAATATTAATTCTAATCTTAAAATGTTATTGGTACATCTGTAGCCTAAAAACTAAAAGATAAACGAGAGAACTCTATATAGGTATGTAGTAGACGATAATATCTTACCCCGCCTTTCCTCTCTGTCTCATCTCAACTCATCATTCCACATATCGATCAAATGTTTGTGATATACAATTTGAAGTTTCCTGAAGACTTTTATAAAAGTTTTGTAGATATTATGCAATGTATAAATCGACCAGCGAGTATTGTTTTTAAAAATATTAAAGACTATACCTACGTTAACAAATAGCGCAACACCTAACAATATATTAGAAGATTGAAATTTATTAACAAACATCTAAACACTAAGGTATGAACTTATTAGGCATAAAAGCGTACGACCAATTCAACTACAAGGGACAGTCGCCACTAAAATTGAAAACACGTTTATAGAGTCGTACAGAACTTTATGCATATGCCGGTTGGAATGGGCTTTCTCGGCTGTATCGGACAGTTATACTTATTTATAACTCTTCGCGATTGTCCACTCGACGCTGAGGTCGTAATAGACGATGTGCGGGTTAACTCCATTGTGTGTACCTCATAAAGCAACTAGAAATATCTTTAGTTTCCGCCAAACATAATGTTCCTTGACTTTATGTTTAAATCCTATCTGCTGAAGGTTGAGAACGCAAAGGTAAATATTTTGAAATACCTTAATCCATACTTGTCTAGTGTGTAGTGTAGTGTCTGTCCGCTAGTTTTTCACAGCCCATCCGTTTAACCGATTTTGACGTGGTACAGTAACAGCTTGCATTCCGGGAAAGGACTTAAGCCGGAAAATCAAAGAGTTCCTATTTTTAAAACTGAAATACACACCGCAGAATTCACAGGCATCATCTGTTTGGTAGGTTACTTTACTTGCTTTACTTTTTATCCCAGAAAACCAAAGAGTTTCCACGTATAAGAAAATTTGAAAATTACGCAGACGAAGTCGCGGGTGAAGTCATTTGTCCTTGTGGATTTAGGTTTTTAAGCTCCCGTAGAAACATGCAAGCTGTACATAATTTCGTCAAAGTAGGTTCAAAGGTTGCGCTTTGAAAAGAAAATGTTATGTTAATAAAATACTTCAATGGACTGCTAATATAATCATGTGGGTGTTTCTTAATAAAACTTATTTTGCAAACTGCCAACTACAGTTACAAGATGTTTTAAGTGTTAATCTTTATCAATTAAATCTTAATGGTCTGAATGTTTGCCAAACATAGCTAACAAGATCGCCAAGATACACAGCCTTTGTCCCGGTAAATTAAAACCTTAAGAAAAAAAAGAAGTTTTTAATCTGTTCTGCGGTTATGACATCATAATTAAGGGGCCCGTAACACCTACATTAGGACGAACAGAGATGAGTCAGTGGCCGGCGTGAGAAAATTGTTTGCAATAAAAAAGTAAAAGTGCTTTCTTTGTACAGGAGCACGAAATTGAGGCTCGATTATGGTGCCTTATTTTGGATGCACATGATTTATTTTGGAGAGGCTTGAAATTTAAGATAGCATGTTGTGCATTTTCGATTAGCCAGAATGATGTAACCGTTGACGTTATAACGGTATCATTAATGCATTGAGAGCGTCTCCGGCATGTTTTAAGGCTTTTAAATAATTATAGGGGGTCATTTTGATCCTATTAAATTTTTGTGATGCCGGTTTATAAGAATCTGAATGAAAAGATCTCGTTAATATCATCAGACTGATTCCATTTACGTGAGAACATCAAGATGAGGGCGGTGATGGTCTGATGACATGTTCTCAAAGGTGTGTGAACTCTGCCAATCCTTACTTGGTCAGCTCGCAGCGTGATAGACTGGCGAGTGGCGAAATATTATTTTTATAGGAAAACCCATGCTCAGTCGTGAGCCGGCGATAAGTTTATGATGATGATGCTGTCCAACAGTGGGCACCCACAGGCTGACAATGATGACAATAACTAATACCTAACAGAATAATCAACATATCAAGCAGTATCTTACTCACAGGTTGCGAAAATCAGATTGAAGAAAGCACAAAGAAGAATGCCAATGTCAGGCAATATCGTCGTCTCCAAAGTTACAAACGGTTTCATGCGCTTATTTGGACTGTATGCGATATGATAACTCGAGACGGTCACCCATATTCTCGATTACGAGACATCGATGCATCGCGATTCGCGACATCGAGTGATGCGTCATTTTTTAACTGCCGTTATTGCATTTGAATCACTGACCTCTACTTATACAAGTAGGTACACTGGACTTGTGATTGCCGACCTGTTTTTGAAGCAATTTGATTGCAGCTAATTTGGCTCTGATAGGTAGCAGCAGTGAGCATGGTGTGAGCGTACTCGGAACTACTCGTAAATGTTAGTGATGAGACATCTGTCATCATACTATCAACACGAAAACCATGACCATCTCCCTGGCGCAGTGGTGAGCGCTGTGATCTTATAAGTGGGAGGTCCCGGGTTCGATTTGTATATTCTACATTGTCTCCGGTCTGGTCTGGTGGGAGGTTTCAGCCGTAGCTATAGTTGCCACCCTACCGGCAAAGTTGTGCCGCCAAGCGACTTAGCGTACGATACCGTGTAGAAACTGATCAGGGGTATGGGTTTAATGAAACTTGGCATACCCTTCCAAGTTAGGCCGCATCTATCGTAGACTGCATCATCACTTACCATCAGGTGAGAGCACATTCAAGGGTTAACTTAATGTGTCAGAATAAGAAACAATTTTATTTATGTCACAATTGATTCACGGTACTAGCTGTAGGCTTGTTCAAATCGGCGCAAAATTGATTTTGTAGGTATATCACACCTTTTCCAGTGTACCTGCTTGTAATAAATGTCCATTTCAGTGATTCGAATGGTTTCGATATAATTAACGGTAAAGGTAACGGATTGGAGGGCAAATGTTAATAACATAAAGGACGAGACGTTTTGCTCTCAATTTGGTGGTTTATGATTAATGAAGTGTTTTTGTATTAGGTCTTAATGCACTAAGTGAAAATGTGACTTTTTCAGATTCCTCTGTGACCTAAGTAGGTATGGTTCATCAATGTAAGGCCCGCTTGTGTCAAAGAGTAGGACTAAATGTCATGACACCAGTTCTAGTAACTTCGGGTTAAATGGTTAAAATTTAAACTCTTTTATTGCTAACCGTAATAATATATTAAGCCGTGGTTAAGACGTCCGCCTCTCATTCTCCCGAATGGGTCTCCCCAGTCTCCCGGTTGGGGGTTTGATCCGGGGATACAAAACGAAACTTAAAAACACTGCAACAGCTTACCGTTTTCAGTATTACAAGCGTATCTAATAGATACGTGGTCTCAATGTGAACATTCCGTAACGGAATCAATTACGGAACCACGCGGCAGCCAATAAACTGCACGCCACGTGTGGGCGGGGCCTAACGTGCCAATTGTGGTCAATGGAGCTTCACTTACACTGGGTACTGCGGGAAAATAGCTGTGGATAGGCTTACAATGCCTAGAAAAATGTATATCAGCACGTCTAACATGCGCCCACGAGAAAATTTTGTCTACGAATTTACTCGTGTTATTCATAGGAATTTCGATCCCGGGCACCTCTAACTTTTCGGAGTTATATGTATCTTAAGCAATTACATATCCCTTGCTTTAACGGTGAAGGAAAACATCGTGAGGAAACCTGCATGCCTCAAAGTTCTTCGAATTCTGCCAATCATACATGCCAAGGTGGACAATGGCCAAACACTTCTCATACTGAGAAGAGACCCGTGCTCTGTAGTGAGCTATACGTTAATCACGATGAAGCATATTTCAGTCTTGAAAATGCGATTGACGATATCTATCGAAGGTTTATCCACATTATTATGACGCGTTCCATATGCGCATTTTCAGTACATTGCCTGGAAGTCTGATTGAATTTAAGAAAAACTTGTGTGACAAATCCAAATTGTTTGTACTATTCTTTCCATCAAACTGTGAAAACTTTACGAATATTTGTAAGTAATTTTTAATTTAGAGATTTGTGTGCGACCAAATTAGCACATTTTCCTTTGACGATTAACATTGACGACAAAAAATAAGACGTGTTATCTATGGTAAATCGTCTATGAAAAAATTTTGAGATTTTTCTTGAAAAATCTTATTCATGGGAATGTTAACTTTATACCAAGAACTAGTAACAAAAAGTTTCTAGACCGATATGATTTACTTACCTACGTTAATATTTATCAGTTAGTCAATTTCTCCTTCATTATTAATTAAGAAGATAATTAGATACCTATTTTACAAAGATTTCTATGGCAATTTAGAAAATTGCTTATTTTTTTTAATTTCAATTTATAAACTTGTACACAGCAAGTGTAAGATCAAGTAAAGATAATTTTACTAAACCAACACAATAATTATTATTGGTGTTGTTTCTCTAAATTACGACATAATTTTATACAACACACTATATATTTACGCAAACTAACTCTATTACCAGGCAATTACACAGATGTTTGTTGTGTGCGTGTAAACCATCTCTAAGTACTGTTATTAGTATTACAATTGTAATTTCCATCGTTCCCTTTCTGACAAGTTATTTGCTCGACAGATATTAAAGTTATTAAAAAGGTGACTGATTGACTTATCTATCAACGCACAGCTCTGTTGTGGGCGCATTTGGAACCCTCATAGCTTTAGTTTTAGGTTTACGTGATTTAAGTTATCGCCACTATCATCTATAACCTGACTACCAACAAAAAGAGTACCTACCTAAAATAGTACCTACTATTTAAATAATTTGAATTTTGAATTTTGCTCAAAATTTTGGATGGATCGGGCATGCAGATTGCAGATAGCCAGACGTTGACAACCGCTAAGAAAGGATTCCTGAAAATTCAACCCTGAAGTGGGAAAAAAGGGGGTTGAAATTTATGTAGTCCACGCTGACGAATTCGCAGACATAGGCTAGTGTTAGATATTATGATGCATGAATAATAATATGATGCATGTAACTTGACCTGCCCTAATTAACATCGTATCCAATAATTTCGATTTCTTTTCCAAACGTGTCATTGGACAGTCGCAGATTAAATAAAGATTCATCATCATGATCAACCCATAGCCAGCTCA
The DNA here is from genome assembly GCF_902806685.2 of Maniola hyperantus. Classification (NCBI taxonomy): domain Eukaryota; kingdom Metazoa; phylum Arthropoda; class Insecta; order Lepidoptera; family Nymphalidae; genus Maniola; species Maniola hyperantus. The sequence goes on along the minus strand of NC_048546.1, from coordinate 4,268,802 downwards.
CCAATAGAGCACGGGTCTCCTCTCAGTATGAAAATGGTTTGGCCATAGTCCAACACGCTGGCCAAGTTTGGATTGGCAGACTTCACATACTGTTGAGAACATTATGGAGAACTCTCAGGCATGCAGGTTTCCTCACGATGTTTTCCTTCACCGTTAAAGCAAGTGATATTTAATTTCTTAAAACGCATATAACTCCGAAAAGTTAGAGGTGCGTGCCCGGGATCGAACCCCCGACCTCCCGAATAGAAGATGGACGTCGTAACAACTAGGCTATCACGGCTTTTATAATATGTAAATAAAGATTAGTTTCTACTAATCCTGTGCGTCACCCGTAACTAATTAACTTTCACTGTGCTCTCGCTGATGTCATTTCGCTGATTTGGACACCGCTTAAACAATCGTTAAGACTTAATGCGAGTTGAATAATTAATTGAAAGTTTTATAGACATTATTTATTTTAAATTATAGCGTGTCATTTTTATTGTTTGTGATAAATTATATTTAAAAATCTAATAAGTACAAATTGATCATCCGCTTTGACGCTACCTTTTTGTTCTGACAAAACCAAACATTGAATTAAAAATTCAATTAAATTATTTTTCAGGAGGGCTCCGATACATGAAAAAGGAGGCAACATTTTTTTTGCTCACCCTAGCATGTGGAGTATTATTGTATCTAGAACTCATTAAGTAGAGTACCTACGAATATTATTTTGTATTTTTGAAAATAAGGAAATGGGAGGCCGTCAAAGTTGTCCGTTTTAGCCCTTTTTTTTTTTTTTTTTTTTGTCGTAAAGCACTGTCACCAGTACTTTACTACCATTACAATCTAGCCTATGAAAGAGGCTAATAAGCAATATTATATTAACCTAAACTTATAAACGTACTTATACCTAAGAATCTGTCCATTGACTTAGCTTAGTTTATAGTTAAGATACCTTATTGGAAGACACTTTGTTCTTGTGTTCTTTAAATTGCACTAGCACTATGCTTTCACTTTGTTCGTGTGATCTTTGATTTGCACTAGCACTACACTTTCACTATAACTACACTAGCTCAAAAGGCTTAGTCCTCTTAAGTCTACGTATTAGGTCTGTGTTGTCGAGGAGCTGGATAGCCTCGACGTTAACATGTTCATGGAGCCTGCGTTCGTGGGATTTAGCGTGTTTGCTAATAGCTGTGTCCACGAAGCCCATTTGGAGATCGCGATGAATGTCTACATTCCTGACGTACCAGGGTGCATTGACGATACCCCTAAGCACTTTATTTTGGAATCGCTGAATTATTAGTAAATTGGTCTTTCTGGTACAGCCCCACAACTGGATACCATAAGTCCACACTGGCATTAGGACTTGTTTGTATAATAGTATCTTATTTTTAGTTGACAGTGATGAGTTTCTGCCTATGAGCCAGTACAATTTTTTGTACCGTATCTCTAGCTCTTCTTTTTTCTTCTTGACATGTGCTTTCCAGCGTAGCTTACTGTCAAGAGTCATTCCAAGATATTTTGCCGTGTTAGCATAGGGTATCTTTTGTTGGTCAATATAAATGGGATAATATTTTGATATTTTATTAGTAAAATCAATATGGGTAGACTTGGAATCGTTAAGTCTTATTCTCCATTTTTTCGTCCATTTATGTAGTTCATTTAGAGCTATTTGAACTTTTCCCGATGCCTCCTGGTGAGTATTACCCACAGCTATGATAGCAGTATCATCGGCAAAAGTAGCGATGGTATTGTGATCGGGTTGTGGAAGATCACACGTGTACAGGAGATAAAGGACAGGTCCCAGAACGCTTCCTTGAGGTACTCCAGCTTTGATCACCTTGAGTTTGGAGTAAGCTTCCTCTTGCCTCACTCGAAATACTCTATCAGATTTAACCCATTTAAACATCATTTTCATTCATTTATTCATCATTTTAATACTTACCCGATACCGAGTATCGGGTGAGTATTAAAATGATGAAGAGTTTTCTAACAAGCATCGCGTTATCGATTACAACGAATACAAAATTAACACTGCATATCTTATCGATCTAACAATTTATCCTCAAACGTTTTTCACTGTCCATATATGAAATCATCGAGTAGTCACAAAGACCGTATTTCAAATGGAAAGATTCGAAGCTAAATCAGCTTTCAACAATATAAATTTCGCATTGACACACATCGGACCAGCCATAAATTTCGCACTCGTTTTGTTCCCTACCAACATTTTTATGTGGACAACTTCAAAAAATACTTCCCAAATAACTTCGGACATGAATAAATAAAGCGGTGTGGTAGTAAATGTCAATAATATGCAAAATAATGGATGTTAATCTGGCTTGGATTTGTGATTTGCGAGCACGCTTACTTCAAAGATCAACCGACGACGGTTATTATGAAGGGAGTTTTTCTGCTGTCGGAGGCTGTTGGGCCGTCGCTAGGAACGGTCTTCAAGGCTAAGTATAGGTTCACGAGAGGTCAAATAGGTATGTTGTCATCCGATTTATGTCATCTATAGTTTCTTATTGATTTGAACCAGTTACGGCGAGCTTGAAATGTAGGTACATTGTCAAGTTTGTCGTCTATGGATGATATAGAATTTGTTGAATGTAGTACCAAATACTGAATTATCAGCTCATCACTGCATGCAGTACCACACTACAAAAAAAGGAAAAATATAAAATTATTCATTTTAGAAATAACAGAGATATGCAGTGAGCTATCCATTTCATAATATTGTAACGAACTTTGTCAAATCTAAATCCGAAAAAATCAGAATATCAAACGCTGAGAATCACTACCCCTATTTTCATTTATAAATGCGAAAGTGTGTTTGTTGCTGTTGTGGTTTATTAATTTGTTGGTTTGTCTTTCAATCACGTCGCAACAGAGCATCGGATTCACGTGATTTTTGTATGAGTATAGTTGAAGACCTAGAGAGTGACATAGGCTGTTTTTGCCCAGCATCAGCAATTAGAAAATAATCCAATTTAACATCATATTTATTATTAGTGTTAAATCACACAACATCACTAATAAACAGGTCATATAATATATCAAAGATATAAAAGAAAAATGGAACGTCGCAACACCACCTACGCCCGACCTAATGACATTGTTTATTATTTTTGTTATTGCTCATTGCAAACCGTGCAAATAGTAATTAATCCCACACACTTTCACATTTGCACTCGCCATGTATAGCGAATACGGTCAGTGTTACGTCTGCCTACTTTTAATAAGGGACTAGTATTTATCAGTCAACGCTGTCACATCAGATACGATGGCAATTTGGCAAACCGCGGATTGATCGCGGATTTTTGAACACATAAGGTGTAGGTAGATTGTACTAGATTTGAGCTAATGTATCCTCCACCTACGATTACTCTACGCTAGACTTTATAATTGCTCGGACTACTTTTACTACTATAGTTCTCTTTTGAGTATGCTACTCTCACTATGCGTACCTACTGAAAGGATAATTGAATAAACTGTAGTCGAATCTCTGTATAGGTTTTTGTATTGCAGTTTTGTTATACAATCATAGTTAGTAAATTTTTAAGATTCCGTACCTCAAAAGGAAAAGCGGAACCCTTATAGGATCACTTCGTTGTCTGTCTGTCCATCCGTCTGCCCGTCAGTACCTCTGCCTGTCGTGTCGTAAAACCATTAGGGTACTTCTTGTTGACCTAGAATCATGAAGTTTTTAGGTCAGATTTAGGTAGTTAGGTCTTATAGTACAAGTAAAGAAATAAATCCTCCTCTTTTGCATATAGCGTTTCCTTTGATTTTTCTGTTTACTTTCTATTATTAACTGTTGTTCTTAATTCAAGGGAACCATAACTAAGGATTCAGAGAAGGAAGTAATCTTGGAATACGTAGGTAATTAACATCGGCTAAAGGTCGTTCCATAACTCGAGACAGTCCTGCGGGGTAAATCGCATTCTCATGAATTATTTAAAAATAAATGCATTTTTAGTCAATTGGAAGTTTTCTACGAAAAATTATTTTGATATCACTCGGTGAAGCACCAATGTAGAACCGATTAATGTCAAATGTGTCCGATGGCTACCATTTAGTATTTATCAAATCACCCCGTTGATTGTATATAGAGACATCTGAAAGCGGGTAAACGATGAAGTGTAAATCCGCTTTTAGTTAGGTAGGTACGTTACATAAGAATAGAAGCTTCATACAGTCGCCTACGCGCTGCAGACAGGATACACGCTCGCCTGTAATCGTCCTAATTGTTGCATTCTCTCTAATATTACCCACACCTTCGACATGGCCCGAGGCCGTGGGTGGCGCTCGCCATTTCCATCTCATTGACAGTTCTTTTGTCATTGATAGTAATTGCGATAACCTTGCAATGACATGTGAGATAAATGTTGCAACAAAACTGTATTTGTAAATGTTTAATTCATTAACTTCGGTTAATTAAGTTCGCTCGTAGATCGCTGCGACTTTGGTGTGGGTCGAACCGCATTTGGTACTCAATACTTAAGTAGCAACCAAATCTTGGCCAATCCACACTGGGCCAGCGTGGCGGACTATGGTCTAAAACTTTCCCATAGCTGGCGATGGATTGATCATGATGATGATGATGGTGAAGTATCATAAACTCCAATATTAAGCTCATTTCACACTACGGGATAGGTATAAATTAGTCCGGTCAATATTGGTGTACGTATTCATACCATTTTTTAATTCTATGCAAATTATTGTAATTATTGTATAATGTAGGTATATTATATCCCGTAGTGTGAAATAATCTTTAGAGTTTGTTATAATATAGGTACACACAATATGACGTTACATTATACGTATCTAAAAGTTCTAATTAGCTTAAAAGATCTGTAGGCACAATAGTAAAATAGGTATTATATTTGTTAATTAAAATAAATACTTACGTAAATACAGATATTTATAAAGTAAAGAATAAGCTAATGACATTTCAATAAATTGTTTGGTTAAGTTAACGCGCAAATAAATTAGTATTTAGTCAGACATAACTGCGTAGCAAGCCCTAATCGTTGAAATGATCAAGCCAACGAACTGTGGGACCTATGCATAAATCCTACTTAAATATTTAGATATATCAGTAAGGCGAATTCTTCAAATGTTACTAAATGAGTGCCCAATCTTTAAAACGCTCGCAACAGTGTGGTATTTTGTGTTCATTATTGAGGCATGCATAAAATTACACGTGTAACCTACAGTATAGGTACAGTGCTCACCAAAACCAAATATTTATATTTTGCAATAGTTATCATAATTAGGTTTTGGACTGTAGTAATAAAATCATGTGATTTTTTGTGTAGTATTACATAAAAATAGAGTGTATTCTGCTGGAAAATTCTTCTTATGTTTAAAAATTTAAAATATTTGTCGTTTGTCGCATTGTGACGTCATTATTCGCTTTCCGTATAGCGTGACGTTAATCCATACTAATGTGAAAGTGTTTTTGTCTGTCTGTCTGTCTGTCTGTCTGTCTGTCCGTCTGTCTGTCTGCTAGCCATTCACGTTCCACCTGTTCAACCGATTTTGACGAAATTCAGCACAACGATAGCTTGCATCCCGGGGAAGGATATGCCCGCGTGGATTTAGGTTTTTTTTACAAATCATTGTAAAACAAAGATTTGTAAAAAACCTAAATTTGTAAAAGTAGCCTACGTCCGCTAACTCTGTACCAAATTTTATCAGAATTGTTTAAACTGTTGGACCGTGAAAAGCTAGCAGACAGACTCACTTTTGCATTTGTAATATTGAGTATTATGGGTCTACTTTCCTACCTAGTGTATTCCGATGTTGTTTTATTTAATAAAATTGAATTAGGTATTTAACCATAATATTAATCTATCTATATATATATAAACCGTAAAGGTGACTGACTGACTGACTGACTGATCTCAACTGACTCAACGAACAGCTCAAAAGAATGGACGGATCGGGCTGAAATTTAGCGTGCAGATAGCTATTATGACGTAGACATCCGCTAAGAAAGGATGTTTGAAAATTCAACCCGTAAGTAAGTGGGGGAAATAGGGGTTTGAAATTTGTGTAGTTCACGCGGACGAAGCCACGGGCTTAAGCTAGTTAAAGTAGGTATATAGTCTTATTAAACGTTGTCGTCGACTATACACCGAAGGTACTTTTAAAAGCGCATAAAAAGCGATCATGTTCGCACAAAATTGCCAACTGACGACTCGTCGACACATTCAGAGACGTAAATGGGGAAATAATTGATTCTAATGATAAACAAGATGCGCAAAGTAATTTTAAACTGCATTCAATATGCTGGTACGCGCAACATCATGTGTAATGATGTCACAAAAAATGAGAACGGTTTATGTTTTCCTATATAATTTTATGTGTGATTTAAGTGAAGATGTGAGTAATAAAATGCGGCGTAAGTCATCTGCCTCACTTCCTATATTTTAATTATTATGATGTTTTAATTGAAGTGGAATATAATACGCAGTCTTTTAGATTAATGCACAGTTGTGTTATAGGTAGTTTTATTTTTAAGCACAATCCAATGATTGATGCAGGTTTTTCGGAACCGACCAGCAGTATCATGTTCCGTTCCGCCGTAGCACGTGGAATACCTATACATATTTAAGTACACATAATTTAAGTATACATATTTAAGTACACATCTACATATCTAATGATTTTATTGTTTCTTATAATTTCACGTACTGTAAAACTTTTAATACCATTTATACCTACTTATTAATATTACACCTTTTTCACAGTCATAAAGTAGTTGGAAGAAATCTCTATTAGAGATAAGCTGTCTGCATCATTTCATACTAGGCATGTCATCATCATCATCATGATCAACCCATCGCCAGCTCACTGCAGAGCACGGCTCTCCTCTCAGAGTGAGAAGGGTTTGGGTCATAGTTTACCACGCTGGCCAAGTGCAGATTAGCAGACTTCACACACCTTTGAGAACATTATGTAGAACTCTCAGGCATACAAGTTTTCTTTCACCGTTAAAGCAAGTGGTATTTAATTACTTAAAACGCACATTACTCCGAAAAGTTAGAGGTGCGTGCCTGGGATCGAACCCCCAGCCTCCGATGAGGAGGCGGACGTCCGTGTGATAGCCTAGTGGGTTGAATGTATATTTTTTACTATATTTTAACTATATTTTAAGTAGGCACCTATACATAAATAAATGAATAAGATGAATAAAAATCAGCACAGATCTCGGCGGTTCCTCTTTTCAAAATCTTTTTCTCAATATTCAAATCTTGTTCTGAATGAAAAATCTAGGTACCTATGAATTAACTTACTATTATTTGCTCAGATTCAAGCTATAATAATTAAATCTTTACTTAAACTACTCAAGCTATTTTCTTTATAAAATCTTTTAAATTTTTCTCCCTACGAAACTACATGATACCGAACTCCGAAGTCACATGAATGCCTATTAGCGTTGCCTTATCTTCGATCTCCAAGGTTCATTCATACAACCCGACCGCAGATCACTATCAACGTATCAACCCTTAAAGCTTGCAACACATCCACAGCGTAGATTTTAAACCGCGAATAATATAACAACCCGTGACCCTCTTACATGGTAAAACGACATAAAAGACTTTATCAGGTTAAAGAATTATTTATTTCTCTCAAATAATTACAAAATTCACTTACAGAGAAAACATATTTACAATAGGTACTTATTCGTTTGTTCGGCAATCATTACAACTTACTTTATCTAAAACTCACATAACATATTTTACTTTAACAATTTGTTATTTTAATTTAGTAGTTAATATAATTTCAAATCCACCCTCACAATTCACTATAATATTATTTTAATATCGCTCCGCCTTGGAAGGATGCGAAATCGTTGCCACAGTGTAGTTCAACAATATAATAACAAAATTTAATTAAGTAGGTTTATATATCATAAAGTTCTTTTTAATAAAGTTATTAATGCAATACTTAAAAATATTTAAGAATTTCATACTGATTTATTTATATTAGTAATTTTTAAAGATTAAAAAAGCCACGAATAAAAAAGTAGATAATTTTTAGTGCGAAAACTTCTTCAGTCACTTTTTTTTTTTTTTTTTTATAATTTTCATTTTAGACTGGCTCATGCCCATCATTATGTTGTAATGTAACTCGCACGCAACCTATTGCACGTTGATGGTACCTACGATTTTTTTTTAAATTTCAGTTTAAACATATAGACACTTACAGACTAATTCAAAATGTGTACATAAATGCTAAATTATTGAAATCTAATAACATTCTAAAAAATCTCTAAATTTAACATAACTATAATTTGTTAAAATACGAAATAAATGCTTTTATAAAAGTTGCTTCTTTCTGGTAAAACGCGTCGACATCTAGGACTTGATCCAGCATCTTGTTTAGCTGTGAATTACCCAGCTAGGTGGGTGCAGCCGCCCTGCGCCACTTCCGAGCCTGCTCGCCGGACGATAGCAGCCTCGGTCGAGCGACGCCGCGCTCCTTTCGCACCGCACTATGACAGAAACCTTGATGCAAGTGCCGATAAAAACTGTACAATTCAGTTAACCCAATTGGATGAACGATGTTCAAATAAAACGAAACAGACAGACAGATAAAGTTACTTAGGTATAATTTTTTATGGTAAATCAGTTGTTATGACCAGTGGCCCTACCGCGGTTGTTTGACAGCTACAATGTCACGATCGCAATCATCTCTGATTGGTTAATGCTCGCTCACTATTGGCTACAATGCATTGTTGCAACAAGAATGGCACAAATTCAGCCAATCAGAACAATTGAGATTGTAATAATGATTGATGCAGGTTTTAGACAATCGCCCTGCTGGTTATGACCAATCAATGATTTTGACTGAATTTGACAGTCAGTGGAGACTATCAACAGAACTGGAAACTTAAAACTATGAAAAAGCAGTGGTTTGTTTCGATTTTAAATTTGTACCTAGTAGAGTAGGTACTAGGTACAAGTATCAATAATTTAAATTTAATAATTCGTAAATTAAAATCACTACATTAATTTTTACACTTAGGTATCGGCACTTAGATCACTATTAACATTAAAATGTCAGTGAGTGAACCTTTAAGTTTCTATCTATCCTAAAATCGATCAACGCACCTAAAGTAGTTTTCGATTTAATAATGGGTTTTTTACTGCTTTGTAAACGCTTAGCCATGAGAGTGCGCCGAGCTTTACGCATACCGCCTGACCGCAGCGCAGGCTCGTCATACAATCTGTCCAAACGATACAATATTTTGTCCCCGCTTTGAAGTGGGCGATACTACGTGTAAACACGCTATGTTCGGTCACGTTTGACTTTATTGGCTCGATGAAATGCTTTGCTGTAGACGACGTTATGGGCAATTTAAAATACCGTAGACATTTCAATACAGTTCGCCCTGTAACAATATCTAGTCGTAAGTGTATTCATTGTTAACTTACAATAAATTTCAACACACTTGCTCATAAAGTGGCTCTAATTTCACCGCAATCAGGCACATAATGACACCTACAGTTTGATACTGTGACTTTTTCATCACAAGTGAGTTGTAGAGTTTTTATTTTATTTTTATATTGGTTGAGTTGAGTTGCTTTGTTCTTAAAAAAGTTTCGACACAAAAAAGATCGTGTTCAATAGTACAAATAATTTTTTGTATTATTTTCTTCACTAGTATTGTATACAGTGTGTAGTATTGTGTAGTACGTGTGTATTGATGATAACCGTCCTCGGCTACACCTAACGGTTCGGGTCTCAATGGCGCCTGAGCGGTAATCACCAACATTACACACTTGTACCATAATTTACTATTATAACTTGTTGATTGTCATGGAACCTTGGTTTGCGTTCTACCCTTTATAATGAGTGCCTGGATTAAGTACGATGTACCCTTCTAGAGTCTAGATGCATATTGATTTAGCTTGAATATTAAATTAAATTCAAATGTAGTTCTGAAGTGGCAACGGGCGGGGCACATAGTTCGAAGGACCGATAGACGTTGAGGTGCCAAGGTGCGGGAATGACAACCTCGCACTGAAAAGTGCAGTGTTGGCAGACCCCAGGTGGATCAAACGAGTCGTACAGCAACCGCTGGATCCAGGCAGTGCAAGTCCCTACAAGAGATTTACGTCCTGCAGCGGACGCCAATCGGTAGACGACGATGACAATCATTGAGAGTTCGCAGTATATCACATCCCTTATTATAAATGCGAAAATGTGTTTGTTTGTTGGTTTGTCCTTCAATCACATCCACGCGTACGAAGTCGCGGGATCAGCTAGTAAAGTGTTGCCAATTTTACAAGCCATAGGTCCTACAGGGTGCCCTCCTCTCCCCTATTTTCTTATAAGTCTATCTACATGAAGTTCTGAACTCCTCGTCTAACACAGTGTTTGCAGAACTCTCTATGTCATGTTTTTTATTCCTAACATGCATGATCCATCTTTAATGGAAAGGGATTCATCCCTTTCCTTCAAATTTGATGGTAGGGGTTTTCTTGGGATGATAATGCGGTGGGCTCCCAGATTCTTCCATTTCCGTTTTCTACAGACACATGTTGAACTCAAATTTTTGGTTCATTTGCTAAAGCAAAAAGTGAGCTGTACATGTGCGGCGCCGAGATTTTCGTAGATGCTCCGTATGCATACGCAATAGTCGATCGTGTCGGACTCAACGCGTATAAATTAGGTGCGCGCGAGCACGATCAACAAAACTACACCGACCGACGAATATCGGTTTGTAGATCTGCGATTCTTTACAGCCTACGACTGTACGATTACCTGACTACGTCGCAGTATTGTATAATCCAAATCTATATAAATAAAAGGAAAAGCTGACTGACTGACTGACTGATCTATCAACGCACAGCTCAATCCACTGGACGGATCGAGCTGAAATTTGGCATGCAGACTTCGTCCTCGTGGATTACACAAAATTCAATCCTCTATTTTACCCCCTTAGGGGTTGAATTTTAAAAATCCTTTCTTAACGTATGTCTACGTTATAATAACTATCTGCATGCCAAATTTTAGCCCGATCCGTCTAGTAGTTTGAGCTGTGCGTTGATAGATCAGTCAGTCACCTTTTCCTTTTATATATTTAGAAGATCTAAGCAAATAAAGTTCATTGTTTATAAGCCCTTTTATAGCTATGATTAATTAATATTTTCAAACACGTCATTAATTAATGATTAAACGACGCCACATTAATTATACTCCCGCCGACACTTCCGGCGACGAATTCCAAGACAATGAAACACTACATCTAATAAGAAGCTTTATTGAAGTTTCGTGAATCGAAAAGTGTAAAACGCCTCGCATTCACAGACGCCGCCACAGCATCCGCTAGGCGCCGCTCGGTTACCAAAATGTAATCTTTTTGGACCTCTCGTCTTTTTTCAGTCTTTTGGGGGTCTACATGCGTCCTTTTTTAATGAATCGGTGTTAACCTTCACATGGAACGGGTAACAGGGTGCCGATTGAAGATAAACACGCGGTCTGATTTCTTTTTTAAAATTTAAATATGACGACCTCTTGGAGCAGCGCTGCGAATCCGTGCCCTGGAAGGTCTCGGCTTTGATGTCCTGGGAAACCTTTGACTGTCTTTAGTCGGGCTGACTTTTCTGGTGTTAGCACTGACAACTTATCGATAATACAAGTAGGCAGGGAGGTACTGCTGATTGCCGAGTTGCCGACCTGTTTTTCGCAAAAAATCACGTTGCAACGGAGCAACGCGCGGATCGCCATGATTTGTTGCATGGGTAGGTATAAGTAGTTAAAGACCTGGAGAGTGACATAGGCTTTTTTCTCAGAAAATCAAAGAGTTCCCACGGGATTTTTAAAAACCCAATTCCACGCGAACGAAGTCGCGGGCATCAGCTAGTATTTAATATATTAAGTACTAGGTATATACCTAATAAAAAAATAGTGTTCATAGCCAAAAATTATAAGCTTATCATAACTAATTCGTTAGTATAGTTTTATTAAAATTATGTTCATCATAAAATATTTATTGTGTATATTTTGAGGTTTATGAAGTGGTTAGATATAATTATTTACACTTTTCCATAATAATTTTGTGTAGACTAATGTTTGTAACGCCATCTATGGGAGAACTTCAAAAACAACCGATTTTAATCGATGTGAAAATGGTTAAAAATGGAATAACCATGACTCTATGGTCATTCATAATGGCATAAATAGTTATTAGTCATGATTAGTACATAGGTTTTTCTTAAAAATTGATTAAAATGATTGATCAAATCTATAATCCAAATATCGTTATGCTACTCCACGCTAGATGGCAACAGTAGCATCCAAAGCTTATGTTTAAGTTTTAATTAAAATACTTTTTTTTTTGTTCTTCTTCTGGCTTATTGAAATACTTAATATTAGATATTTATTTACTTGCAAAATTATTACAAGTAAATAAATATTAAGTATTTTGAAATACTACTTTTTACTTTTTGTTTGAAGTAGGAGTTATTTTAGAGGCCCTGATAAAATGATTTGAAACTTTTTCTGGCTTTTTAATCTTTTAACTAGGTATTTTGAAAGGCTATAAGTATTTAGAATAGGTATACCGTATATTATACATAGGTACCTACCTACCTAAGTTTTATCTTTAAACAAATAAATTATATTACTAAAATATTATTGATCGCCATCGTGCAATGAATCAATCGCTCAAACACCAACTTCAGTAATACAACCGTCAACCACTTTAAAAAAAACAATTTGACGGCGTTCCCAACAAGGGCTTAAACCACGCTTAAACGTTTAGGATTTATGGCTTACGTTACCGACAGCGGTCGAATTAGCGGTTGAAGCGGTTCTTTGATCTCACCACAAGATTATAAACCGTTCGTTAGTTGAGAAGTGTTATTAAATTTTAAACTCCTAGGCGCCACCGGATATGGGAATTTCAATAAAAATTGGCGCGACCAGAGACGGTTTGGGCGATTTCTCGGAACTTTTTTCACGTTTTTCCTTTTCAGCGGTGGTCTGTTTCCACGAAGTTCGGTTCATTGATAAAGTCTTATGAATTGAGTCGTTGAATGAACTTTAGTTACTTACTCTTACTTACACTTACATATTATATTCGTGTCTCTTTTAAGCTTGATTGTTTACAAAATATTGTATAACATGGGGTTTAATACCAAATGCACCAATTTATTTTTTTGGGAATAGCGAACTTGGACAAGCAATAATTATGTTTATTTCATTATAATGTAAAGCAACTTATAAGAATGTATGTGTATGTATTTATGTAATTTAATTTTATTGTAATTATTCATCTTACAGCAATTTAATGGGTTGCCTGGTCACTTTAGAGATAAGGTCATCTTTTGTGTATTCTGAATTATTACGTTCGATGTAAGTAATTGTCTCGTAAATTGTATGCAATAAATAAAAATAAAGCAAGGTGGCAGCAATGAACGATTTCAGCTTAGGACGTCACAGTGAATGCGCGAGTACGCGTGTACTTATAGCACATGGCACTTACCTGTACGCTTAGTACGAAATTTTATGTCTCACCAACGTTGATGGTATTCGAGTGACGAAACACTTCTGCCTCATAGTAAACTGAATCTTAACAGCCTTGTTTTAAAGCTCAAGTTTTTCTACACATATACAGCCAGCGCTCCAAGCGTAAACGTTGCGAAATTAAAATCAGTGGCATTGAATATTTGACTTTAGTTCAAGGCCGTTTAAGTCCATTTTACTTTGACGTTATTGTGTTTCGACTCTCGAATTCTAGCAACGTTGGTGAGACGTAAAATCTTATACTAAGCGTACTGCGCTCGGAAGTCTGTCTCTGCTCCTAAAGGTGGCGCTGGACTAAAATCCGAATGGTCAAGGTACAAATAGGTACTTAGGTAGAATGGTCCAACGAATGGGTTGGATAATTGTAGGCACTTAGCACAGTAAACTTTAAGTAGGTACTTGCCTACTACCTATGTTTAGATGGTAAGTTGTGTTTGAACATGCTTCCTACTCTTTTGAAAAAGCTTTTTACGAATGGATTTTCTATTATAATATTATCACAAAAGTTTCTGTAATATTTTTATAATCTTCACTACTTGAGCTTCTTTTTTATACAGTGAGCTCTTTTTATAGTTAGGTACCTACATAATTTTAAATCTCACACAACATAAATGGGGCATGCTGACAAAATATCCCCACAAAGTGCGGTCCGTCAAAGCCATAATCCACGCAAGATCGTACCCGATAACGTATAGCAAAAACTTCCAGTTTGCAAAACTAACCACTTTGTTTTAGAGATTAGCATCTGCGCTAAACTCTCAATGGGCGTAACTGTACCTTATTTAAGTATTAACTAAACAGTTTCCGAATGTCTCTATCGCAACAATATACAAAAGTACAGTCGAAGGCAAATGTTCCTATCTGGTATACAATACGTGTTAATCCGTTAAAGTAGCCGACTGCGAATAATCATTTTCACAATTGTTACAGCCAAACAAAGTGCTGGGTTTCTTTTATGTAGGACACAAAGGGTTTTTAAATGTACAGTCAGCATCAAATCAATCAATGAACTGTCAAAGTAGGTTACCTACTGAAATGTCAAAAATTTTCAAGTGCTCTATTAGGTAAGTATTTTAGGCACCTTGAGTTAACGAGATGTTATTGATAGGTTATAGGGCCTGTAAAAAATATCCCAAACTAAATTCAAAACCGATCGGTCTTAAATAACGGAAAATCTGTTACTGATAATTTTAATTTGAGAAATAGAAAACTAGCTTATATCTTATAAATTGATATGAAAGATAATAACCGATATAAAAGAGGTCTAGCATCTGTTTTTGTGCAAAATTCAGAAATTTCTGTCGCTTGTGGTGGCGCTCTTTAGGGAAAGCCTATGTCCAACAGTGGACATCCACAGGCTGATGATGATGATGATGATGTTGTGTCAGGTGTTGTGTTTCAGGGTTAATACACGATTGCCATCACGCATTGTGTCTATTTTAGGATTAGCAGATGGTTGCTGTTGGGTATTTTGTTTGTTTCGGGCTTAACAGATAATGTCTACTATAGAGATGCAGAGAGTACAGTAATTATATTGCGTTCGATCTTCAACATCATCATTATGATGATCAACCCATCGCTGGCACACTACAGAGCACAGGTGTCCTCTCAGTGTGAGAAGGTTATTCTGTCATTAGTAATTTGATAGGTCCGACTTATTTGAAGTCAACTGTACCCTTGTATATTGAGGCGAGTAAATGACATTACACTGGACTTGTGACGCCTTGACGCGTCCGAGGTGGCATATAATGTGCGCAGTGATGCAAATGAACAATAATTAGACGATTCATTGATATCTTTCTTATATTTAGGCTACGATAATTATGTTGAGTTCAATATTTTGTCATTAGTAATTTGACAGATCAGAGCTATTTGAAAGCGACTGTACACTTGTATATTGAGGCGACTAAATGACATTACACTGGACTTGTGACGCCTTGACGCGTTCGAGGAGGCATATAATGTGCGCAGTGATGCAAATGAACAATTATTAGATGATTCATTGATGTCTTTCTTGCATTTAGGCTGCCGCATCCGGTTCGCTTTCACGTTCAATTTAAGGCTTTACGGCTTGATGTTGATAATTATGTTTAAAAAAATGATCGACACAATACCTAGGTAAATAGCTACTAAAATACGATTAGGTAGGTAAATACGATACTTTAGTTAGGTAGGTACCTATATTATTTATAAGGCACTGTTAACAAGCTCGATATACCTAAAGCATTTTAAAACTAACGTTGATATAAAATTTTACATCTCCATAATGGTACAATTACTGTTGCTTTGGCTATATTTTACTTTTTATTGTAATCACAATATAGCGTACATTGCGGCCGATTCTCTTGTACACAATCTCTAAACTAAACTAAATTAACAGGTCTAAATCTAGTGCCATCCTTTTCCGCAAGCAACATTATGAAAGGGATAGCAATAGATTTAGATGTGCCATTTTAGTTTAGTTTAGAGATTGTGTACAAAAGAATTAGCCACATTAAAACGTTAAAAAAATCTTTACCCAAACAAGTTCCACTCATTTATCTGACTCGTAAAACACTAGAGTTTATATAAAAATATAATGTCCGCCATTTTTGTGCAGCTTTAGCCTGACAACAGAGAGCATCCTAAACTTAAGAGTGGCATGTATAATAATAACAATATACATCCAACATTCCGCACGCGAAGTAACACCATATCCTTGGGAATGTAGCGCTCTCCCAACGAAATATTTCAAAACTCGATCACTATCTCGACGACTATACGCAGCGAGTTATTGAATAAGACGTGAAAAATGATGAGCGCGGCCCAAAGGCTTCGCCGACGATTGCTTCTCTCTTTTTTTGAGTACTTTTTCAGTCGGCGAAAAGGGATAGCAAATTTGGGGGAACAAAGGCGGTCTGATGTGACAGAAGTGGTCGATATACCTTCGCCCGATCGGTGAGGTCTGAACCAGCGGGGGACTACTCGACTTGCGAGTTTTCGTCTCGCCCACGGCGCGATCTCTCACGGTTTTGTTGTCACGTAATTACCTAATTTATTGCACACTGCAACTGTAGGCGAGTGATAACTTGCCTAGCACCTGGGTGCACTCAGTGGGATCCCTTTGGAGGGCGGTATGTTTGCTGGCCGATGGAGGTCTTTTCGAAATTAAGATATTAGTGAAGATTGCCTTTATGTTTCCAAACCAGGGCGGACCGCTTTATTAGTCACGACTAGTAATTTATGTACAGCGGTGACAGCCTAGTAGTTAATACGTCAGCCTTCTATAGTTGGGAGGTTCGGGATTCGATCCCAGACACGCACCTAACTTTTCTAGGCTACGTTTGTTTTAAGCGATTAAAGATCACTCGCTTTAACGGTGAAGGAAAACATCGTAGGGAAACCTGCACATCTAAAAGTTCTCCATAACGACCTCAAAGGTGTCAATCTGCATTTGGCCAGCGTAGTAGACTATGAGCAAATCCTTCTCATTCCGAAAGGAGACCCGTGGTTAGGCCGGAGTAGCCCGGAGTAGCCCGGCGATGGGTTGATGATGAGTAGATAATTTATGTAGGCAACATATCGCTCAAGTCAATTCTACCTTTGTTAATTAACATGCATAAAATAACGGTAAAAGTAATTACGAATGCTGTTAATAAAACCACAGATTACATTAAATTAACTGACCAAATTAGCTAGAGGTGACCAAAAGAAGGTCGTCTTGTGAACGTATAACAAAAGACATTATGTAAACGAGGCACTCATTTGTTAAATTCTTTTCGCTCAATGCTAATGAGCCCAAAGTAAATGTTTTAGGGTTCCGTACCTCAAAAGGGAGAAAGAAACTGTTATAGAATCACTTTGTTGTCTGTCTGTCTGTCGTGTCTGTCAAGAAAATGGAATCAAAACCTATAGGGTACTTGACCTAGAATCATGAAATTTGGCAGGTATAGGTAGTAAGTAGGTCTTACCTATATTATAGCAAAAGTAAAGGAAAAATCTGGAAATCATGAATGCGTACTTACATCAAAAAAGAATTAAAACGTGTTCATGAACAAATAATTAGTTTACTTAAATCACATATAGATGTCGCTGTCCGTCATTAACTTGCAATGTTGCACATAAAAAGTGGTATACCTACTATTATATCTTGTACGAGGTACCGAACCCTTCGTGTGCGAGTACGACTCGCACTTGACTGGTTTTTGTTCAACAAAACGTTAGGTATACAAATTTAATCTGGATTATTTCTAATTACAAGTTGTTATAATTTATTAATAAGTTTTTCTTTACCTTTATTATTTACATTAGTTGTCATCACGCAAACATTTCGAAATTATGAGACAGGGGCAAAAGATAATGTAATGCTTATATTTCATAACAAGGTTATATCCAAATGTTAAATTAGTGACTAACGAAAAACATCAACGAGTTTATTTAAACGTCTAACTTAATAGACTTGGAGCCTGTGAGGGCCGGACCTTCGTTATTTTATATAAGCTGAGAGCTTCTCAGCGCATTGTCCCTAATAGGAAAGAACGATCAGCGACTATAGGTATACCTACCTACTTTGGATCATGGTCGCTTTCGAAGATAACAGGTAACAAAGACGTATAAAATCTTTCGCCAAAGTATAAAGTGTTTTTTTAAATAATATGTTCTTCGGAATACGTAGTATTAGAAATCACGTCATCATAGACACGCCATATCATATAAACCATATCTATATATATATCTATATACCTATATCTTGGGTGCTGGCAGGGGGTTGCCATATCATGGCAACCCCCTGCCAGCGCCCAAGACATATTAAAGTTTAAGGGTGTAAGTTCACAGTTGCTGATCGTTCCTCCTAAGGACAATCCGCGTAGAAACTTTCAACTTTTATAAAATAACGAATGTCTGGCCTTCATGGGCTCCTAGTCCATAAGACTTACAACACATTTATCTCACTTTTGGTAACAAAATGGCAAAAGCTATAAAACGAAGGGAGCAATATATGCTTACATAAAAATATCGCGTCGCATCTCGTGACAGAAAATGCTCGCTAAAACTAAATCTCGAGTTATGTGTCCGTATGAGCTTGGATGTGAAAGGTTACTAATGTGCAATTTCATATTTTAGTGGCAATAAAAACGAACGTATGAGTATATGCTTATCCATAAATAAAGATATGGGTTTGTAACTTTCTGGAGACAGGAGACCGAGACATGCGACTCGATAGTTTCGCGGATTGGATGCCTAACAATTTTTAAGGCACCATTCAGTAGACGTAGCTATAAAAACGTGCTATATAATTATGTGAAATTTAGTATATACCTACCAGCCAAAATTTTTCATTAGGAAAAGAAGAAAATTATTGACGGAGCGTTATGAGTCTGCCACGTAGGTTCCATACAGAAGCATCGATGTATGCACTGATGCGGTTCTTTTTATATGGTTTACTAAAATCCTCTATAGACACTTAATATCTATGTATCTATATATCTATCTGATACATACAAAACGAAAAGATGACTGACTGACTGAGTGATCTATCTACGCACAGCTGAAACCATTGGACGGATCGGGTTGAAATTTGGCATGCAGATAACTATTATGATGTAGACATCAGCTTTGAAAGGATTTTTGAAAATTCAAACCCGAAAGGGTTAAATTGGGGTTTGAAATTTATGTATTCCACACGTCCAATATATAAAATTCAAAGTCCTGACTTATATATCAACGAACAGCCTAAATCGCTGGTCCTAGAGACATGTAATTTGGAGGGTGTGTTCTTAATACAGAATCTTTATCAACTAAGAAAGGATTTCGAAGGAGGTTTGAAATTTAAGTAGTCCACGCAGACGAAGTCGTGAGCACAAGCTAGTATTATATAAAAAGACTTGCCCTGATTGACTGACTACTACTGATCTATCAACGCCCAACCTAAACCGCTGGGGTTAGGAACTTGAAATTTTATCGATACGTTCTTTTCATTATGTAAGCATTTACTAAGACAGGATTTTTATAAATTCCACCCCTAACGTGCTTAAAAAGGGGATGAAAGTTTGTATGAAACTCCATTTTTCAACTTATTTCCATGAAAATTGCAGTTCGTAGATATCTCAGCTTTCTAACAATAATGAAGTACCTATATGTGTTTCATGATTTTTGAAAATTCTAGCCCCCTCGCTGATTTTCAAAACATCCCCTCGAGTGAAGTGAGGTCGTGAACAGGCAGTATTATTTAAGATAAATAAATAACTGGCGGACTGGCGGTGTAAGAATTAAAGTGCTATAAGATTTCTAGTTTAAAGTTTTGTTTATTACGCACGACTTGTTGCGCATCCTTGTCGCTGATCACATTTGTAGGTTATTTCGACGTTTTTTCCCATGTCTGTTTGCAAAGAAAGTGTATAGCTAATAGAGGGAATAATTGGGCGTTAGAATTAATATTTAATGGCGTTAGGGTGACGGCAAAGTAAAGACACCGGTGGATCGCGATTGGTTGGTTGGGCAGGGGCTTACTTCAGTCGATTTGTTAGCCCCTTTTTTAGTTTCACACGGAGGGTTTTGGGGATAATAGGTATTTTATTTTGGGATTTTTGTGTACTGTGTTTTTTGTTTTTTGTGTGTGTGGGATCAAAACTAAAAATTAAATTCAATTAATATAATTCTCTTCCCATTCTGAGAGAAGACACGTCTCAGTAGTTGGTTACCGCATGTGATGGTTTGAAATGATGATGAATTTGTTTTTTTTTTTTTTGAATGAGGCTTTATTTGATTATATGATATAGAGCTTTGGCACAATAAAAGCGACATTGTATAAGAGAATTTTTTTGAACGTAATTTTCTATTAACTTTACTTACCTACTATTAAATTGGCTACTAGGTACCTAGACCTACTTACATTTTGTTTGTAATGTTCAGTTGTTTGTTTCACAAATTGATCGGTTTCATAAATATACCTACTGGTCAAACATTCTATATTCGTTTTAAGTTTTTATTTTTAAATAAAGGAAATCATTTAAATATCTTGCAAATCCATTTAATTAATGCTTTATTAAATTATGAAGTATCCACGACCTTAACAACACTTCCATAATGTTCAATTTCATTTGTTAACAACGTGTTAAACTAATTCAAACTTATCAAGATCCAAACCACCTTAGTCCAGTTCATTAAAAATCGTTCTAAATTTGACATAAGTGAATAAACCCCTCAAGAATTCGCCCCGTGTGCGCACCGCAGCGATCCCGATGATTATCGCGCGTGATAAATGGACCGTGTCAGAATTTATTGTGCGCTCTAACTCCACTATTGTCTCAATGAATACTTTTTTATTGTCATAATATTATAAAGACCACTTTGACAAGTGGCGTTAGGATTATGATGCGGCCGAATAGCTGCCTCTGTTATGACTAGCTTATTTCGTATGATCGTAAATTGAATTTGATGTCTTTTTTATGTACGATCGGAATCGATTTTAGATTTTTATTGGCGATTCCCTTTCATATGTTAATGTTTAGATTATTGCCTTTCATAGAGTAGGCAGATTATAATATAGTTATAACATATCCCACATTTTATTGT
Organism: Maniola hyperantus; assembly: GCF_902806685.2. Taxonomy (NCBI): domain Eukaryota; kingdom Metazoa; phylum Arthropoda; class Insecta; order Lepidoptera; family Nymphalidae; genus Maniola; species Maniola hyperantus. Next base: position 4,247,712 of record NC_048546.1, on the reverse strand, counting down.
TATAGTAGGTAGGTATAGATATGTCCGCGATAATGCGACTCGCGCGCCATCTCTTATGCTAAAAGCTTGTGTGTTATCTAACATACAAACACATAAACATTCGATATTTTTTATAATAATATGGATGTACCAAATATAGGTCGTCAAAGATATCATAAAACTCCAGATAGGCAAAGACTTGCCTATAAGGTTTGGCCATATAGTCTACCATACTATTTTAAAAAGTGAAGACAAATTCAGACGCTTATACTACATAATATATATGTGGTTTTCGCATCTTTTAACACCTACGAGCGTGCTTCAAAAAATGGCGGCCCGTTACCAGAGTAAAATAAAGTCGGTATAGAAGAAAATGTAGACAATTTTATCGTCGACATGAGTATAAGTTAGCAAGTTGAGACTTTTTATTGAGTCATTAAAAAAATGACGAAACATTTACGAGATTTATTATAATTTATTGAAGAGACAGATTATAGTGTGGCCCTACGTGACGGTCGGCATAACATGCCGGGGGCTTTTTAATTTCTAACAAAAGAAGTTAAAATGAGGAACATAATATTTTTATAACGTTTATACCGCGTGAATACAAATCGAGTGTTCTGATTGTGCTATATATTATGTTTAAATTGGTCTTATGATATTAAATATTTGGACAGGGGTTTTATCGGCAGGGTAATTTGATATTTTCGTCGGGAGCGGCTTTGTTTTGGATTTTTATGATTGCTTGTCTATGCGGAAGGACTGCTAAAATATTTTTTATTAGATGATGCCCAAGACTCTGTCCGCGCGGATTTAGGTTTTTAGAAATCTCACAGGTATTCTTGATTTTCCGAGATAAAAAAGTATCTATCCATCTCCTGGATGCAAGCTACTATACCAAGTACCTAAGTAGATGATGCCTGCAACTTTATCGATGTGGATTTAGTTTTTTTCAAAAATCCCGTGATAGTTTTTCCTTATTTTTCTGGACCAACCACTGCAGCCTATATCCTTTCTCAGGATGCAAACTATCTCTATAGGTACTAAATTATACTAAAATCCGTTAAACGGATGAGCCGTGAAAAGCTGGCAGACATAATTTCGCATTTATAATATTAGTAATGAATCAAATAGCAGGCACAGAGATAGCTTCACGCAGGTGCTGGACATAAAAATTTTGGTTCCTGAAAATTAAAATGTTCCTACAGGATTTTTAGAAACGTGAATCCAGGGGGATTCAGACGCGGCCTTCAATTTTAACAACTAAGTTTCTAGGTTAGCATATTTTTATTTACCTATTATACCAATTAACTACTTTACATATTAAATTATTTGCTTAAAACCATTCTTAGTAGTTAAAGTTTGGCAGTATAGTTTGAAGGTATAGTAACCAACCAAAGATCAGCTCAGGTTTAAAAAAAATGCAAATGGCGCAGATGTGTGCGCACGCGCAGCAGGTGTGCAGTGCGGACAGATTTCGCCGACAGAAGAAACGAATCAATGAAAAATCCTTCGAATTCTGTCGCGGTTATCAACTTACTTTCTTGTTGAATAATTAAACGTGCAATTTTGGTAATTGTGATTTTTTCAAGTTCGTAGCTTTGACGTGTCGTTGACGCGAGACCTGATCGAAATAATAAAAGTGTTGCGGCCGCTTATTGGGTTTTTAAAAACAATGAGTACGTGTTCAATTGATTCACTTTTGTAAGGAAAAGCCGACTTATCTTCGGGTTTTTAATTACGCTTCAATTAGTTTTCAGGTTTTAGTTTTTTAAATTACCTACTTATTTACTATAATTCTGTACCTACCAATAGGTACTATTTACACCAATTTAAAATTCATACATCACTTGATTACCATAAAATTCGCTTAATCAGAATTCAATACTTTACTCACTAACGTGTCTTAAAATAACAAGTAAAAATTTTGTTAGCATCCATGCGTTGGCGTTGACGTGACGTTTCGTTATTTATTGCACAATTACAAAGTGTGTCATTTATTCATATTTTAAAAACAAACTTTAAAAATATTGTTAAATCAAGGAAAAAAATATTTGATTGCACATTTTAAAACAATAAAGTTTTCAGGAAGTTTTCTGTAATTAAATTTTTATAGTAATTAAAAAATGATGTTGGTATTGTTATTCGACAAAAGTGCAAAGATAATATAAATGTAATAAAACCTCACTTAGTTAACATTAAAAAGTATTTAGTAGGTACAAATCACTTAGGTAAATGTGAGTTCGAAAAGTAATGTCGTTGATGTCTTTTGTTCGAGTGACTTTGTAGGCGTTTGTAGCTTCGAAGAAGCTTGCTCGGTGCTACGAAATCACCGTAACACTGTCCTATACTATTTGTCTAATAGCTTATTAAGTTCTATGCTGCATTACTAAAATAAGTTTAAGTATCTAATAATAATATGTACTTAGTTTGAAAAATATGTAATTCGATGCACAACTACTAAATATCGAAATATTACAATAAAGCCTTTGCAGCGGCTGGACTTGGCTGCTGCGCGAAAAAACATGTACCGTGCACAAAAAACAACTGTCATACAATAAGCAACAATCCATACTTCCATATTTATTTTATATTTTATTTTATTCATTACAGGTAAACGCTTGACCACAATCACACCTGATGGAAAGTGATGATGCGGCCTAAGATGGGACGCGTTTACCTAGAGAGAGTACCTCTAACTTTTTGAAGTTAATTGCGTTTTAAGAAATTAAATATCACTTGCTTTAACGGTGAAGGAAAACATCGTGAGGAAAGTTGCATGCCTGAGAGTTCTCCATAATGTTCTCAAAGGTGTGTGAATCTGCCAATTTGCACTTGAGCAGCATGGTAGACAATGGCCAAAACCATTCTCACTCTGAGAGGAGACTCGTGCTCTGTAGTGAGCCGGTCATAGGTTGATCATTATGACAATGATGTATGGTAAGGTAGTTCTTAAATTTAATTTATTACGAGTTTCAACTAACTATTTTTTTTAATTAACAAGGTATAAGATTATAACAAGTTGTGATGGTAGTACAGTAGTAAGGAAAATACCGTATAGAAATACTCGTTTACCGTTGAAGAAAAACTCGAGATCTCTCATTTAAGATAGAAACTAGGTATAATCACAACAAAATGACCATGTAACTTGATGATTATGTGAAAACATGTAACTTCACGCATTACTCGGCCGGCTATATGACGTCGCAAAAACTCTATGTAGCTACACCAGCGGAAATGCCACCAGCGAGCCACGGTGGCCGGCATCAAAGCCGCCGCAAATTCCTTCACACAACACGCCAAAGCCTGTCAAAGTCATAAATAACCCTGAAATGATGCGACATCGAGCCCCCGCAAAAACTTCAATATTTGACATCTAAATTATTGCGAGGCGACACCATTTCCAACCCCCGAGCACCAACAAATCGCCCCCCGAAGTAAGCAGATGAACAACCGTAACAAAGAAAACAGCAAATAATGCATCAGATAAAAGAATTTTCAAAACAAACTCAAAATACTAAAGCGTTTGACACGAGCATCCGCTCGCCCGCAAAAAAGGTGACCATACAGGACCGTGTCGAATCCGAAATTGGACCTTATCATAACATTTTGAAGGACGAGTTCGTCATGGAGCCGCGCACGCTTTGATCCCGCGATAGATCTCAATAGCGGTGATTAAAGGCGCCTGTGATTTTGGTTGAATGCTTTTTTTTTCCACGCTGCCTTCATCGGCCATACAAAATGAACGGCACACTACTGTCAAAGAATATACAATTATTGGGCTTTGAATGGTTACAGCGGGGGTGAAGTGCTCATAAATTGTTATTTTTTTCCTTCGCTCGGATGTTGGAAATCTTTTAAAAATCATAAACGACTCTTTGACAGTGAATTTATTGAAAAGGTGTCAAGGGAGACGTGGGGCCATCCGTAACCGATCTGGCTATTTGCTAATTATACGCTTCGACGTTGCAATACATAATAAAATAATACTTATATACATACTACATAATACATACCTATTATTTAAAAGATTAGCTTCTTTCGACAATAGGTAAATTTTGTTATTTACATTATTTGTAATAAATTAAGTCGGAATAAGTGCCTACAAGTTGTGATTGAAACTAATATTGTAAAATTATATATCTCCTGGTCTACATTCTACTAAATGTATCATGTGGCTATTATATCATACAATACCTATTATAGATATACTAATTAGGTATAATCAAATTATCTACTGTACACTAATAATTACTTTTGTAATTCCCTGATAGCGCTTGTACATATCTTAAAGTTTATCACAGATCCAAAAAATTAATAAACCCAATACATATAGGATATAAGCAATAGGTGTATGTGTATAATAGCCATGTGTGTTAGTACATATATTTGTGGTGTGCTTAGCTTGGTAGCCTGGTAAGGCAAGGAATAAAGAAAATGGCGTTTCTCTATTTGATCTTATGCGTCCATTCATTGTCTTCTAGTGTAGCACTTTTTTCAAAGGGAGTTCACTGAACATCTTCATTGAGTTCAAGGTGTTAACAGTGGTGCTGACGCTCATTATGAGAGCAGAAGGTGTGCTCGTAAATTCAGTCTCCAAGGCCAACCGAACAAAAGAACAAGCAACGCTCAGTCCCAAAGTCGATTTTACAAGAGGCTGCCCGTGTGGCCCGTATACGATATCATAATATAGATTAGCATAAATTAAAATGATTTAAGTTCGTGACAAATAAATTAAATTGCTAATTTTGTAGCGCTTTTATGCTTGTGCTACAAACTTAATTGTGACAACTTATTTTATGGGCCCTTAAATGTAATTTACTAATTTAAGTAGTTCTTTAACTTTGTAAGAGAAAATATAGGATACAACTAATGTTATAGATATATGATACTCATAAATAAGTAGCCGATGCGCGCAACTTTAGATTACATTTTTTGAAATTCCTTGGAAATTCCTGAATGTTCTGGCATGCCTATGCCTAGGTATAGTCTATGTCTGTTTCCGGGATCTCTGTACGAAACATCAAAATTGGTTGAGCGGATGGGCTGTGAAAAATTAACAGACAGACACACTTTGACAAAGTTTCAATTTAAGATTTTTAGGTGCATGTAAAAAAAAATCACCATACTTGGACATACCTACCTACAAAAATTAAACGATTTTGACGTTGCGCTATCTACTGGGAATTAGGTATTATCTGCTGCACATGCAATGTCATAACGCCCCAATAAATCCTCTAAGTGTACATAGTAAGTATAAAAATTAAGCTATTCATATAAAAAGAAAAGTTCTGACTGACTCATCAACGTCCAGCCCAAACCCTTAGACCTAGAAAGCTAAAGTTTTGCACAAAGGTTTCTTTATAATGTAGGCAAGGATTAAGGTCAGATCTTTCGAAATTCCCACGGGACAGGGAATAAATAGAATTTATATTTTCGCTTAAAAAATTCTTCTCGAGCGAAGCCAGGGTGGTTACAATTCGTTGATAAGGTTAATAAAGAAATAAAAATAAAATATAAATAATAGAAAGAATATCCACCCTTATATTTTATTAATGATCATTCTCAATAGGTCACCACTGTCCTTATGAATGGGTGGTATCGTCGGGGGGCTCTTTACAACTCGCGTTTTGTATGGAATGTTGTAACAAAAAAGCCTTAGATACACACCTCGATAATATAGCCTTTACAGTTCATGAAAGTAACTTCATGAGAATTTAAACTTTAACGTTATAGCAATAGGGCGAATGTGAATTTAGATATTTGTTTGTATGTTTGTACATGTTGAGGTATAACAAATAAAATGATTCAACAAGGCTGATCGGTCGGGAGCTGGGTGGAGTTTGTTTTAGACGCTTTATTAATTATGTCCAATTAATTCAGAAACGGTTCGTCTGACGCTTTAGCGATTTCCACTTTGATGGCGTATTTGTAGCGAATTAATTAGACGATAACGTGTTAATTATAAAGTTGTGTTAGAAGCCGAGAACACTGGTTATTTTTCCCTGAATATAGTAGTTGTGGCAATTATAATTAAGGAGCTGGCGGATAAAACAGCGTGAATACACTTCTGATCAAAATACTTGTTTTTTTGAAAACGGATAGGTAGGTAAGGCTGGAAAGCCAAATGTATGGAATTTGAACTCATTTCCAAGCAAAATGGCCTAAAACTGTATTAAAACTGAGTCCAAAGCTCGTGATTTAGATCAAAACAGTGGGTACAATAATTAAACTAAGTTTTACCAGCTTTCGTTCAGTTTTTTGCTCCTCTTGTAAAATTTTGTTTCGTGAAACTACACTGTTCTGCTTGCCATCTCCTCTATTATTAATTCTAACATCAACATTAAACATTAACATTAGGTCTTTGTTTATTAACCTTTTATGAGTATGTACCTAAATACCTAGCATTTTAAGCGTTAAGTAGCTACCTTTTTTTTATTCTTTCTCTCGTACAAAAATATCCTACGGTTAAAGCGGCGTTATAGAAAGTTCTATACAATAAAATATGATTTATTGTTTTTAGCGGCATCACCCCCAATTTCACACGTTAAAGGTGTTCAAATCTGTTAACAGGGTTCCGTCACGCAATCAAAAACGAACAAAAGCTTTCCTTGATGTGTTTTTCACTTTATTGACTTGCGTTGTATACACGCTTATAAAGAATATTCCTAAGTACTTGTAAGAAATTAGTATGCTTTTATTAAAGGCAGCATTAAGTATGAGTAAACTTCCGAAGCAACTTTTAAAATTGAGCAATTTTATATTTAGGTACACTCGAGTAACAAAATAAAGCTAAACACTAAACTAAAAACTAAACCAAAAAACAAGAAACAGGTTGGGCCGGGTAGTGAAAGCTGAAGAAAAGAAAAGAAGCCTTCATAAACGCTGAAATATAGTAAAATTGTTTTTCTGTCACTTAGTACCTACTTTATACTAGCTTATGCTCGCGACTTTGTCCGCATGGACTACACAAATTTCAAACCCCTATTTCACCCCCTTAGGAATTGAATTTTTAAAAATCTTTTCTTACCAGATGCCTACGTCATAATAGCTATCTGCGTGCTATCTATATATATTTAGATTATTGTGCTATATTTATATTCATGAATTTTTCCTCTTTCATCAGACATCCCACTCGATACGATAACAAGAAATTTCAAAGACCCCCCCCCCCTTTTTTTGATGTAAGGATCTGTCATATTGATTTCGTTCGTAGAAATGTAGCCTATGTCACCCGGATCATAATAATGGATCGATCGACATCTCTTTTATCAAAATTGGTTCTAACACTTATCTTAGGCGCTACGGTGGAATATACATACATAAATATAAACATATCCACATAGGCATATAGACTGCTGTAATCATAACCCTTCCTTTTGGCTTAGTCGGATAAAAACGGGAAACGAAGTCGTAGAGAATTGATGTCTTCAAGTCAATAAAAGTAAGAGAAAAGTCAATATTATTTCAAAAGGTGTCAAAACAAATACGGGTCCTTTAAAGTAATACATCGTTTACCCTTGACCGATTTAATATAATATTTGGTATTGTGGTAAGCTCGCCCGGTCGGCGCCGGCGCACTGTTGTGTTATTGTTAAAGGGCCGAATTCTTTTATTTGACCTACACGACATGTTAAGGAATTTCGTGTTTTGCGACGCCTAAATGTTTGGTTCTTCGTGTGTGTTAGATCTTGAGAAAAGATTAGGGACAAGTGTTTGCTTGATCTCTATACTGATATCATTAGAATAACAGGAGAGGTATTCGTTAGGTATTCGGTAAATAGGTATTTTAGTCGTAGTTAGAAACGCTATTTTGATCTACACAGAATTGGTTATGAATTAGGAGTTTTCCTTATGTTAATTATTATTTCCAAGTTGCTTTTACTAAAAAGCGGCGATAGCCTAGTGCATTAAGAGGTCAGCTTCCTATCAGGGGGGTCCAGGATTCAATCCCGGGCGCACTTCTAACTTTTCGGAACTATGTGTCGCTTTTTATTGCTTTAACTAAGGGAAGGAACACATTGTGAGAAAACCTGCATGCCTGATAATTTTCCGTAATTTATTCAGTGGCTAGCGTGGTGGACTATGACCTAAACCTACCTACCTACCTACTCAGTAATGGGCCGGGCATGGAGTGCGATAATGATGATAGTTTCGCTAGATGCAAGGAGCTGGTTTAGGTACTTTGAAATTTTTTTGAAGAGCCATCTTTGATATGGTAAACAGGTCTGTCACCATTAAATAAAAATAATTAATCCTTAATTTTCTTTTGCATAAAAGTAACACATTAACGACGTTCAAGATAATTGTAATCTATAATTAGTAGTTTTCAGAAAAGCTCATTGTAAAGTCTTAATATAGTATTAATAGTCATTAAAAATCTTAAAGGGGAGTGCTTTAAATAAAGTCTCATTTAGGCATGTGCTGTGAAAAAGTAACAGCCAATTAATACCCAGCTGCTACGTTTCTACCGTATAAGTACACAACAAATAAATAGTACTTATGTATGCATAAGTTATATATTGCTGCTATATGTATCGTTTTTTATCACCTAGTTGAAACGCCCCAACTTCACACGGGGGCTTTATATGCATTAATTGAAGCCATCCGCGTGAAATTCTCAATGAAAATTTCATAACATTTACCGAGACTTTATTAATTAAACTATCCAAAAATTAATAAAAGTTTGACTAGAATCTGTTTAGCACTTTTTGTGATTAGCGCTTTCTAAGAGACACGTGGCGGACTGAATTAAATTTATAATCCGTCATCAACCCATCGCCTGCCCACTGCTGAGCACGGGTCTCCGCTTAGAATGAGAAGGGCTTAGGCCATAGTCCACCACGCTCGCTCAGTGTCGATTAACAGACCTTTGAAAATATTATGGAGATCTCTCAGGTATGCAGGTTTCCTCAAAATGTTTCCTTTCACCATTAAAGCAAGTTATATTTACCTAATTGCTTTGCGTTTGTCCTTCAAGCACACTGCAACGGAATACGTGAATTTTTGTATAGATAGATAGGTATCTAGCTATAGTTAAACGCCTGGAAAGTTACAAGCTATTCTTTATCCCGAAAAATCAAATTCAAACCCTGAATCGCAGATGAAGTCGAAGGCATCATCTAGTATGCGCATATGCGATAGTAACTTTATATTTAGTTTCCTAAATCTAATTTAGACCATCTGCAAATGATCGATTATGGTTTAAATCTACAATTTATGTGTTTCAAATAACAAAACTTACAGTAATTTGATACTGACCTCATAGAAACATCATTAAATCGTCGACCAATATTATCCTCCACAATAAGAACATAGTTATAATATCAGTTTACCTTCCGGCGGCGTTTACTTTCTGAATTATTTGGATCATTAGACGAATGCTCCCAAATTAGTCAAGCATTAGCCGTTTTTTGTGATATTAATTTCACTTTTTGTTTATTCAAGCCTTGAAATTAAATCCTTGAATGAAACCTTCATGCGAATGACCATGAAGCGATGTATTATTATTAGATATTGATTTAAAATATTTTTAATTAGGTTTTTAAAGATACTTTAGCACATATATACTGATATTGTTGCATATCTAACGATGTTTCGAGTTTAGACACGGTGAATAATTGTTGCACTGTGCTAATTTCCTCAGACTGATTTCCTTTACTCAGCTTAGTTCGTTCATATAAAGTAAAATGTTAATGATTAGGTATCAATAACTTTTTACTTTAACCCTAATGATTTAATAAGAAAAACTATGTAATACCAGTCACCTATACCTACTTAATACTACAACCTACTTAGACAGGCTTACATATAGGTACAGCATAATTAATAGCTGATTGGTAGGCAATTTTTTTATTCAGAACATTCCTTCAGAAAAAAGTACCTACCTAATTGAATAAAAAGCTTTCAAAAAACCCGTCTGCGTACTATGCACTGCACATTCAGGTCTGGTGTTAATTAAGTCAAAATAATAGACGATTTTTTTATACATTTTTTAAATTCTAACAATACCCCATATGTACTTACTTACATCCAAATCTGTTCAGGCATTGAGAAATATGGTGGAATAAACATACATGAACCGTGAAAACATCACACTCTTTTTGGGCTGTCGTGTAAAAAATAACAAATATCTAACCACTAAAATATCATAATTTGGACCACCGTGTCAAGCGGGGGCAAACAAAATAGATGAAAAGCAGAAATGGGACGCGGCAGCCTAACAAAACAACCAATCGGTAATTTGTCCCGCAAACTATATAAATACAAGCGAAAGAGAAAACAAGATGGTGTCATAAAACACATTCACACGATCACAGATTACGGAACAATTAACGCGGTCAAAACAAACTTGGACTATGGGAAACTTTCGTCCTTTGGAATTTATTTATCTACGGGCGGCTCTTGACGATCCTGTCCGTGACACTTTAGGACATAAAAAATGTTATCGGAGCTTAGGAGAACAATATATTTGTTTAAAGAAATGGCCACTAATCTCCTACTTAAAAAAGTAATTCTTGCTTCTGTAGAAAAAACCGGTCAAGTGCAAGTCGGACTCGCACGCAAAGGGTTCCGTAAAAGATGTACTTTTCGATTGTTTTTAATTTGCATGGCAGCCATTTCAATATTTTTGTTATTTGTTATTATTGCGGAAATAGAAATACACACTGTGAAAATTTCAACTCTACCTATTACGGTACATACGATACCCACAGCCCGCTGACGCACAGACGGATGGACGGATAGCGGAGGCTTAGTAATAGGGTCTGGTTGGCATCCTTCGGGTAGGTACGGAACCCTAAAAACGACCTCACACCTTTTTAGACCTCTTATCTTCAAACAAGTGATTTCAAACAAAACAGATCTTTTACAAATTGTTGTCTGATAAAGGAATCATGTTAAATGGAAGTTAAATTAGGGTTTGCTAATATATTATTTATCTTATCTTTTTACGCTTCATATCTTAAGTCATCTTTTCTTCATCCTTTAAAAATGTCTCTATTAAAAGACAAGATAATTTATCTAATCTGAATTTTTAAACATAATATCTAGATGGTTCTAAACTTAGTTTAGGAATATTTTTTTAACAACAAAACGTTTACTACCTACCCAAAAAAAAAACAAAAAAAAAATTCACAGTCCATTAGAACTTCAGAAGGTAGAACCTATTTGCAACCACTAGGTAAATAGCATTCTATAACTTCTACTACATACTTAAGTATGGAATAAGTTCACTTTTATAATTTTCGTCCATACCTATTCAAGCCTTAAGCACTAGAAATTTTTATAACTTGTAATGTTAGTTTGTACTCGTAGTTTAATTAGTGTAATTGGCTTTATGGCCGTTCTAATTAAATAATAAATAAATAATAATAATAATAACCTTATCTGTGCCCTTAGAAGTTTTCCATGAAACGTTAAAACTGTTCTTCAATCTATGCTTTCCTATTAAAAAAATAAAAATATCAAATAGACCGCGTAAACTGAGATGGTTAACAAAGGGAATTAAAAAGTCTTGCATAGTCAAACGTCACATATATTTAAGCTATAGACTCTGTGGAGCTAATAATATAAAAATAAATAATAAAAGAAAATTTAAAAAGTATAACCAACTATTAAAAAATGTATAAATAGATCAAGACAAATACAGAATTTAAATTTCATAAATAACCATGACAATAAATGTAAAGCAGCGTGGGAAGTAATTCAAGAAAACGCCGGCTCAATGAAACAAAATACAGATATTAACGTTATTCGTAAAGATGGTTTACCAATTGAGGATCCAAATAAAATTTCTGAATTATTTAATAATCATTTTATAGACTTATGCAAACATGACATTAAACCTAGAAATTCGAATAAAACTAATTTAATTGACATAAACAATAATCTTGACTCAATTTTTTTGGATCCCACAGACCCAATTGAAATATTTGGAATAATAAAATCATTAAATAATACTAAATCAGTGGGATATGATGAAATTCGAACTGACGTAATAAAGAAATGTGCAGCCTGCTTATGTGGCCCATTATCTTACATAATAAATTTATCGTTCGAACAAGGCATTTTTCCTAATAGCCTGAAGGTATCTGTTGTAAAGCCTCTATTTAAAAAAGACGACCCAAGTGATATGAACAATTATCGCCCTATTACTCTAATACCTATTCTTTCTAAAATATTTGAAAAGACAATGTTAAAAAGGTTAAAAAAATTCTTTGACAAAAACGAAATATTGATAAAAGAACAATTTGGTTTTCGTGATGGAAGCTCAACAACTTTAGCGTGTTTCCATCTCGTCAAAGTAATAACTGAAAGTTTAAATGACAAAGTACCGATAACAGCTATATTTTTAGACATGACTAAAGCGTTTGACTATGTAGATCATGAATTGCTCTTAACAAAGCTAGAAAAATATGGAATAAGAGGTCAAGCTCATAAATGGATACAAACATACTTAAAAGGTCGTATTCAATGTACTGAAATCTCTAAAATAATAGGCAACACAAAAACAAACATTAGATCTGAATTCAGACTGGTAGAAAGAGGGGTGCCACAGGGTAGTATAATGGGACCGTTTTTGTTTCTCACCTATATAAATGATCTCCCGAAAAATGTAGGCCATCCTTGTGTTCTATATGCCGATGACACAACAGTGCTAATACAAGGGACTGCAGCAAAATATCATGAAGTAATAAATGAAACCTTGGGCAAGGTAATGAAATGGCTTGATCTAAATAATTTGAAGGTAAATTTAGATAAAACGAAAGCTGTACAATTTCACTCCTACCACTCAAAAAGGCCTCCCTTGACAGTGCAGCACGGTTGTTTCAATATTGCAGAGGTAAATATAGAATATGAAATTCTTGGGGATCATGTACGACAAGCACTGTAGTTGGAAACAACACATTGAGGCTGTGTGTCAAAAGCTAAACAAATTTGTGTACGCCCTAAGGAGACTCCGTATGATAGTATCGAAAGAAGCCGCGGTGACTGCTTACCATGGTTACGTAGCGTCAGTTCTTTCATATGGACTGCCCGTCTGGGGTAATTCAGTAGACATTGAAAGAGCATTCAGGGCTCAAAAGAAGTGCATTCGGGCTATTTTTGGTGTTGGTCCTCTGGTAAGTTGCAGACCGTTGTTTAAAGACTTAAAGGTTTTGCCGCTACCGAGCATGTTTATTAAAGAAATATGCATTTTCGTCAAAAAGTACCCTCAGTATTTTAAGCGTAACAGCGAAATGAATAGAAGTAAAAGGTATCCTAATAAATTGTACGTACCGAGATGCAACATGGATATATTCAAAAGAAATGCCTTTTATAAGGCCATTATGGTATTTAATAAGCTACCGCAGTCAATACAAGCCATGCCGCTACAAATTTTTAAGGTCGAACTTAAGGACTGGCTTATGGAAAAATGTTTCTATAGTGTAAATGATTATATGACCCATTAATGTAGATTTGACCTTAACTGTTTTGTTGCTGTTGTAGGATAATTATTTATATTTTATGATAACTAATTTTTTTTAAAATTATTATTGACATCGACTTGCGTTTTTAATGTAATAGAACAATTTGCACACTAAGTTATTGGTTGAATGTGTTAGAACAAAATAGATTTAAGACCAAATTGTACCACATTCTAGCAAATAAACACTATTTCTATTTCTATTTCTATTTCTATTTAGATGATTTCCTTTCATTTAGGGACTATTAATGCATAAGCTACTTATATTACCTGTTCATTAATTTTTAATTCTATTCTACTATAAATTCTTTTTGTCCACTTTAAAAAATTAAAACCAAGTGTCCTATTCAATCAAATATTCATAAAAAACAACAATAATAATTACTTAGCAAAATGTCCACGACAGATCGAGATGGAACTCGGGGTATGAAGCGTAGGGACGCCCCACGCACCCGCACGTCAGCCGTACTCGCTGCACCGAATTAGCGCGGGGGCTGTGCGGGTGTGCGGGCGTTCCCTCCCCGATTGCCATCTCAACCTGTCGATACTATATTATCTACATGTGACACGTGGCGTTGACTGTGACATGATGTTTCGTTATTCGTAGCGTCAATTTAGTGTGTCCATGCTGATACATTTATTCATACGTACACATTTTAAAACAAAACAAACTTTATCAAATTTGTTAAATTAAATTTTAAAAAATTATCAGATTGCATATTTTACCTATCAATAAGCTTTTTCTTTATGGATAGGTAAAATGTAAGTAGGTATAATAATTATTAAATTACTATTATAGAATATTATGTAAATTTATTTTAAACATTGCGTAGTGGCAATACTCATTGATCAAATAAGGTACAGTGAATCACAAACCGTTATTTGTATATAACTTATAAGGTGTTCATTATTTTATTTGTGTACCGTTCAATATGAAAATTGTATGTTTGAAGAAAATCGCCGAGAACACACGCGAATGTTTGGACAATGATTCACACGCGTAGCTCCCCATGAATCATGATTCATAATCATGGCCGCATCTGTAGATATTTTGCTCTCATTATCGCTCCGGTAGTTCAATTTTTTTAAGCAAATCACAGGGTATGACGTATCTACTCCGACTCGCATATTTTAATGATTCTGAGGTTTAATGGTTCACTGAGGTCCTTAATGTAATAAATCAAATACTGCCTCTAGTGACAGAAGGGAGGGCTCATTTTTTGCGCAAAGGATCAGCCTGACTGTTCAGCGCGGAATTATAGTCCGCCATTCAACGAGGTAACGCAGCCAGCGTTCTGGCCATCTAGCCTCGTTACAGTGGCTTAGTTATGATGATATTTTTTATTTGTATAGGTATGTATTTATTTGTTTTAATATTAAATATTACTCTTCATAAAATTGTGTGACGCAAATAAATGCAATAACTAAGTATATTAAAAAAATAACTTTTTTTTTTGAAAAATAAAGAATTAATATCAAGGAGAGTTCAAAGAATCGAGTGGATCATGTTGCGTGAAAAGGAATCAATTTTCTATATAGCACGCGAAAGATCTATATTTTTAAATAAGTAGATATTATGCATACGAATAACTAACCAGACCTTCTTTTTCTTAGGTATTAGTTAGGTATTACTTAACCAATTAATTACGTAAACACGTATGTAACATCCGTTTGATACGTACCCAGGTATTTTGTGTTACCATTATTAAATTACTCATCTCACTTTTTTGTAAGCAGACGTAATAATTTGTATGAATCATTTCATTGAATTTTTGACCTTGAAATAGTTTTAATATTAACGCTACTGGCGTACGATAGCCTCTTCTTGAGTAGGATTGAGCGTTCAGTTTGACCCGGATAAAAGTTCTAACACGGTTATTTAGGAGAATCCACACGTACTAATATTATAAATGCAAAAATAGGTCTGTGAGTCTGTCTGTCTGTCTGTCTGCTAGATTTCCCCGGCCCATCCGTTCAACCGATTTTGACGAAATTTGTTAGGTACCTACAGAGATAGCTTGCATCCTGGGGAAGCACATATTCTACTTTTTATCCTGGAAAATCAAACCGTTCCCACGAGATTTTAAAATCCACGCGAATGAAGTCATGAGCATAGTTTAATTTTAAGTTAAATTTTGGTCGCTAGTCTTTATTGCTTAGTGTTTGAAGATGTAGCGAGAGTTGCGGGATAGCTTCAGTTTCATAGCATAGGCTATTTTATTATTTTCGAGTATTTTTTAATAACTTCATGATTTGGTATTGCCTTTAGGCTAGGAACCCTACGAAATCGATCAATTATTATCTTTCTGCGCAAATACTGTAACCACAGTGTGCTAGTTATTCGGTATATCGACTATAGAAAGTGTAAAATAGAAATAAAAGTCCGTGTTTAGTAAAAAATAATAAAAATTTCCCCATTCAATATGAGCAATACGTTTCGAAGAAATATTGGTTTTTTGCTGGGAGTATCAATCGAAATCCGGGACACGAAAACGGGCCTTCGATCATGTCTCATTAGCGCGAATGAAATTTAATTAGCCTGGATTTCATTGAACTGTATTACCGGATGTAGTTAGTACACGTGTTACTCGGACAAATCGCATATTGTCACGATGCTTTCATTACCTACCTATATGGTTTGTACCTATAGTAGTGCACTGCTCAGCAAAACGGTCCTCTCTTCGAACATATAAACATACCTACCTACTATGAACTAGTAAGTAATTTTGCCTCGTATAAGAAATAGAACGTCAATACAATTTTTCCAACTAAATGTAAGTGATATGGAGCTTTAATGGTGAAGGAAAACAGCAGCGTGAGGAAACCTGCATGCCTGGAAATTCTCTATAACATTCTCAAAGCTGTGTGAAGTCTGCCAATCCACACTCGGTCAGCGTAGTGGACCTTCTCATTCTTAAAGGAGACCCGTGTCCAGTAGTGGGCTGGCGATGGGGGTTGAGATGATAATAATTTTTTCAAGGACTCAGATGCTCTGGAACTATATTCATAATAATCAAGGATACCAATAATTTAGAATAATGATATTACCTTTACTTATACCTTTTGAAGGAGATAGCAGATTTGTAGAGCGTTTTCCCTGTCTTTGAGACCGACAAAACATCACATAGACCAAGGTATGAGAGTCGCTCTACAAAGCCGAAATGTCATTCTAAAGTCCGATGTAGGTACATTACTGTCGGCCGCGTACTGTACCCGTAGTATAAGATTTTACGTCTCACCAAACGTTGCTAGAATTCGAGAATCGAAACACAGTAACATCAAAGTAAAATGGACCTAAAGAGCCTTGAATTGAAGTCAAAAATTCAATGCCACTGATTTTAATTTCGCAACGTTTCCGCTTGGAGCTCTGGCTGTAGATGTGTAGACAAATTTGAGCTTTAAAACAAGGCATCTAAGATACTATAACGCAGAAGTGTTTCGACTCTCGAATTCTAGCAACGTTTGGTGTGACGTAAAATCTTATACTACGGGTACTGTACTTACCTACTTAAATATACGCTGAATAATAACTCACATGTGACAAAAAGATATATAAGAATACTAACTGATACCTGCGACTTCATACGCATGGATTAGGTTTTTAAAAATCCCGTGGGAGCTCTTTAATTTTCCGGGATAAATAGTTGCTTATGTCACTCTCCAGGTTTTAAACTATACCCAAAAATCACGTCGAACTATTATACTATAATATGTATATTCTGTGACAGTATTCGACGAAATCTTGTTTATGTCTATAGGTAGGTTTAGCAAATAGATATACCTACCTTTTCCTTATTAAAAAAGTTCAGATCCTCAATTCATCAACACTCAAACAATAGCAAGCTACGTACAGGGTTACAGTATTTATATATCGACTTGAATGGAAGAAAGTTCTCAATCGGAAGACGCGGCCAAGCGCCATGACGTGACGGGAATCGTCAACGAGGCATTGACGTGAGAGATTTCGAATGATGTAACATGTATATTGTATACCATATTCATTTTAACATTTAATTACCTCTTTATCAGAGGCACTTCCGATTATTGTTATTTATTGGTAGGATTTTTTTATTTATTGATGTGGAATATAACTGTGTATTTTATGCGAGTAGGTACATAGATTTATTTTTTTAATAAAAATGGCGAGCAAACGAGCAGGCGGGTCACCTGATGTTAAGTGGTTACCGCCGCCCATGAATATTTGCACTAACAGAGGAACCACCAATGCGTTGCCGGCCTTTCAGGAATTTGTTAGTCCGCCCCCGCCCCTTGAATGGGTATGTTGCTATCAAGTCTTCTCATCGTCAATTACTCAGTGCCTGAAAACGAAAGTCTATAACCAGTGTGTCCTTCCCGTCCTCACCTATGGTGCTGAAATGTGGACACTGACAACCGCCTTGTTCACAAATTCAAAATGGCTCAGCGAGCTATGGAGAGGGCTATGTTAGGAGTTTCCCTGAGGGATAGGATCCGAAATGAGGAGACCCGCAGGAGAACCAAGGTTATTGACATTGCCCAAACTGTTAGCAAGCTGAAGTGGCAGTGGGCAGGTCATGCCTGTCGTAGAGGCGATGGCCGTTGGAGCCGGAAAGTCCTTGAGTGGAGACCGCGTATAAGCAAGCGTAGCCCTTCAGCACGATGGACCGACGATATAAAGAGGCTGGCGGGAGGTGGGTGGATGAAGAAGGCTGAGGTGTGGTGGAAGGCCAGTGGACGTCCACAGGCTGATGATGCTGATGATGATGATGATGATGAATATCCAATATCCGTACCTAAAACACAGTGAAATATGTTACAATTATTTTAATGCCTTTAGTCATAGCAATGTCATATTACCCAATAGGCTACTAGAGGCTGCAATGTCCCACAAAGTGGCCTCTGTGGTTTTAAGTTTACGTCCTTGTTTGTAATTATTTATTAAGGTTATCAACAATTTTGATGCCGGATATCTGTTGCTCTACGGGTATTCATCTCCATGTTTCTTGTAGAATTTGCATTTCCAACCGCGGCGGCGCGATGGTAGAGTCACAGACGTATAGAGAGAGAGCCAGCGCGTGCCAGATCTTCGTTACTTTATAAAATCTGAAAGTTTCTCTGCGTATTGTCCCCAACACTGGAAGGAACGTTTGTTTGAATCATGGTGGCTGTGGATAGGTAATAAAGGTGTAAAAAATCTTACGTCAAAGTATAACTTTAAGGGTGTCTGGCATAGGGTTGCCATAATTCTAAGTGTCTGGCATTGCATGGCGTGATTTCTAATACTATTCTGAAGAAAATATTAAAAAATTAGACTTTAGACCTTGACTTTTTACTCCTTTATCTCCCAAAGCCACCATGATCCAAACAAACATCCAAATAAACGTTCCTCTCAGTATTGGGGGCAATACGCAGAGAAACTTTCAGCATTTATAAGATAACGAAGTCTGGCACGCGCTGTCTCTTAAGTCCAGTAGATTTGACCGTGCGTGGATTTGACCTGCAGCTCGTTCCAGCAACGCACAAGACTGCAAATACTATTTTATACATGGCATAATCTTGTACCTATATCAAATATTTGAAAAGAGCAACCGCCGAGTTTCTTGCTGGTTCTTCTCGGTAGGAAAGGCATTCCGAACCAGTGGTAGATGCATTCGACTATTCGTAAGTGCTTGTAAAAGTTTATACGAATAAAAAAGATTTTTATTTTATTTTATTTATTTAAAATTTTTTACGAGACATTTCACCGCGATTAATAGCCTCAACTGGTGACAGAAGGGCTGGCTCATTTTTTGCGCAGCGGATCAGCCTGGCTGTCCAGCGCGGAAATGCAGCCAGTATTCTTGGCACCATTCCACGCGGTCATGATTTATATAGTAATTAGATAAGGCTAGCTTTAAGTTTTATTGTATTAAAAAAAATTAAAAAAAAAATTATTTATTTATTTATAGTAGTATAAGCTAGTCACTATAGGTTGCCGTACATCAAAAAGTAATAAATTGTTATTTTGATTTTTAATTTAGTTGACATAGGAAAGCCCAATGACGTAGATAGGTATCTAGAGTTTATCAAGTTTTTTGTCCTTATTATTTCTAAGTTGATCCTTTCAAACGACATGTTTTGTATAGTGAGTCACTGAAGTGCGATGCTAAGAGCGGAACGAATTAGCAGGACCACAATCGCATGCGTGTATATAGAGAGTAAAATTGCTTTTTTACTGAGTGAATCATAGGACATCAGGTCGTGAGGTGCCGTGAGAAAGGTTCCATCGGTCTCAGAGAATGCATGGGTATCCGTTTGACCTAAATAAAAATTGTGCATGTTAATGCATTGTGAATTTATTGATATTGGTCATTATTGATGTTGTCGCTAGTTAAAAGGTCATGAGAAGTGTGGATGTTGACATAAAATTGGAGACAATAGTCCGTATCTTTTGAAATCATGTGTTGATAAGTAGGTATAGAGCCAAAAACCCTACTTATACTGAAACAAATTTATTTCAGAATGAAAACATCATGGATTGAAGTCTGACAGATCGAGCCCCATCTTACCTTATGTACTTAGCTGTGGTTTTACAGATTTCTGTAAAAATGTGTACTTAGTTACACAAACCAAAAAATTTACATACCTATTATAAATCTATGTAACTTTGAAAACTTGATTCAAATTCTCTTAATAGGAGGGAAACGGGAGTAGGTAATAATCGTGTTTGTCATAGATAATATTTTTAAAAAAAAGTACGGTTCTATTACTTCTATCGCAAATACACAAGTAGATTTGTACTTATTAATTTTATAATACAAGGTACCAACTAGCCAACTACCAACCTATTTTAATGGAAAGGGTGTAACGCGCTAAAATTTTAAATCCTGTTCAATGATAAATTAATATTCGCACAGTATAATTTGAATGCGAGATAGAGAGGTGCTTAGTCCTTACTGGTGATTGCTTTAATTGTTGATAACGATCGGCCGGAACGAGTGCGTCATCGCCAGGAGACGCCAACTCGGGGAAATACTTACAGCTAGGTTTATTTCCATGTAATTATATCGTTTTTTGAAACATTATATACAGATCCTATTGACGTGTTTATGATATCACAGATGTATAAAGTTAACTACATGCAATTTTTCCACTATTGTATGTTTAGCTTCCATAATATATTATACTAGCTGATGCCCGCGACTTCGTCCGCGTAGAATTAGGTTTTTTAAAAATCCTGCGGGAACTCTTTGATTTTCCGGGATAAAAAGTAGCCTATGTCACTCTCCAGGGGTTTATCTATACACATGCAAATAATCACGTTATTAATCCGTTGCACCGTTGCGACGTGATTAAAGGACAAACCAACAAACCAATAAACCAACAAACAAACACACTCGCATTTATAATTAGGGTTCTGATTGTCAATGAAAGAATAAGACAGAGTTAATGTTTAGTGACAAACATAGCGGCTAATGCACTGAAGTTAATGTTCATGATACCCATGACCCATCATGGACCTTGGAAACTCGGTTATCTAGCAACCAATCAACTTACTGGTGTAATAAAACTTCACTTCGCAACTAATTCAATTTTATTTCTGTTGCTTATGTAATGTATTTCTTTACAAAGAAAATAAAATATATCCGTAGAACAATCCAAGTAACCGACCTAGCTCAACGGGTTGCGAAGCTGAAGTGGCAATAAGTGGCAGATAGTTCGAAGAACCGATAGACGTTGGTGTCCCAACATGCTGGAATGGTGACCGTGCAGTGTTGGCAGTTGGCACCCACTACTAGGTATAGTACGCGACAGGTCGAGATGGCAACCGAGCTATGAGGCGGGGACGGGGACGCCCCGCACACCAGCGTTTTTTTTACTAGCGCTTGGCTGCAATCAGACCTGGTGGCAAGTGATGATGCAGTCTAAGATGGAGTGCGCTTGCCTAGAAGATGCCTAACCGTTATTCCGCATCGGGTTAGCGCGGGGGCTGTGCGTGTGTGCGGGGCGTCCCTACCCCAATTGCCATGTCGACCTATCGCGTAATATAGAAAGATGATATCAATCGAGCTGCAGGGAGCCGCTGGATCCAGGAAGCACAAAGAGACCAATGCCCGGCAGTGGACGATGGACCCTCGTATGTAGCATTTATATATCAAACAAAACTTTTTGCTTGGCGACACCTGACCAAAGGCATGCGTCGCACTTCCTGTCATAGATTTGAGCTACAGTTCTGCGGATAATGCCTTATGTTATTGCGATTGGCGAGTTTCTTACGACTTTATACTTGCTTGTCGCTCACAAACAAGGACGTATCGTTTAGAGTCTGACACTTTAGAGACCGTGCATGACTTGGTGCGTGACCTTTGGGGACTAAAAGATAATTGCCAGTTCAATTTTACGTCTGTGACTTTTTAAACATCGAAGATACTCGTACTTTAGGAAAGGTCATCACCATCATCATCAATCGATAGACGTCCACTGCTTGACATGGGTCTCTTGTAGGGCTTCCACACGCCACGGTCTTGCGCCGCGGAACTGCGGGAGTACATTGTAATCATATAGGTAGTTCCAATGCACCTAAGTTTGGTTGACAAATAAGTAGTAGGATATATTTTATTAATAGCGACTGCACGCGGCTTTGCTGCCGTGGAAGTTTTGAAATATCCGACCTTATTCTTTTGTCTATATTATAAAGGGTACCTCTGTGCAAAATTTCAGTCTTCTAGGTCCAAGGGCGCTGATGAGTCAATCGGTGAGTGAGTCTGGACTTTTCTTTTTATTTAAATAGGTAAGTTAAACTTTAAAAATAAATTGAGATTTTCCATTATTTTCCTCAATAATATTTTTGGCTTATATTTTTTCATGTGTGCTCATTTGTTGAGATTTCTGCTTATAGGTCGACAATCGACCTCATTCAGCAAAATTGAACTAGTGAAATTATGCAAGAGGAATAGCGGGAAAAGCTAAAAGACGGTGAGACGGCCGGAATTTCATTCGGCAAAAGAAATACACGAAGGCAGTGACCCTGATGGCATTTGTTTAATTGTTAGGACAAGAACGTCGGTGTCTGCAATTATTGTAAAGTAAAACTAAATGAAGTGAGAGTCTGAGATAGATAATTATGAGTTAAATGCTTGTAATGTTGCCACAATTATGAGTAATGTTACCGCTGTCTCCGACATGGCGTCTGTTTTATTTTATATTTATTTAGATGGCGAAAACATGGCAGGTAATATTATAGTCAACAACGCAAAAGGGAAACAACCTCCAGGATGACTCTAACCATATAATCTAACAAGCTTATGGTCACATCTTATAGATATTTTAAATAAGCATTTATTCCAGAGATAATCTAGTTAAGCCTTTAGGTATGTTAAAGATATTTTAAAGGGATACTTTTTATTCTAATGTAGCCTAGTAATCAAGACTGGCCTTCCTATTCGGAGGATCGGAGTTTGATCCCGAGCACGCATCCCTTACTTTCGGAGTTACGTGCGTTTTGAGCAATTATATAACTTGCATTAACGGCAAAGGCGAACATCGTGGGGTAATGTGCATGCCCGAGAGCTCTCCATAATGTTCTCAAATGTCTAACAGCTTATAGGTAAGAAAAAAAAAATATATTAAGTGTAAGAAAACATAAATTCAAACAAATAATTATTGAAATAGCTAGGTACTCTTTCATGAAAAACTTTTTATGAAAGCTAAAGACGTGATTTTATTAAACGGTAGACAGTATTTGGTGACGCTATTTTAGGCATCTGTTTTCCTGTAACGGTCCGGCACTGCAGTTTGCGACTAGACTCCAAAAAAATGTTACAAATAACTACTTCATATTACTTAAGCCATATTGTGTGAGATGTATTTGCTCAGTGGGCTTGTAAAGCACACAGATAATGTTAAACAACGAGTGTTGTTCATGTCTTTTTGTGTGTGTGTTTGTCTACTCGGTCACGGCAGACGTGTGGTTTTGTGCGGGTCAAGTATGATTTGAATCACGAGTGTAGGTATTTGCTGTCCTTAAATAGTAAGCAAGTATAGTATATCATGGGATGTATAAAGCAGTAATGCTTACTTGCCTATTTTTAACCGACTTCCAAAAAAGAGGTGGTTCTCAATTCAGCCCGTTTCTTTATTTTTTTCTTTTCTCTTCCTTTTCTTATATACCTACCTAAGTATATTTTTTTTATATACCTACCTACCTATTGAATATAAGTTTTGGGCATGCTTATTATTTAACAAAAACACAAACACATACTACCTACTTATTACAATTATGGAAAAAATGAATGAGATTTGGAATTTGATAAAATTTAAAAAAAAACTAAAGTAAGTATAACTTATATTATGATATGCTTAATACATGGGTCATCATCATCATCATCATGATCAACCCATTGCCACGGCTCACTACTAAGGACAGGTCTCCTCTCAGAATGAGAATAGTTAAAGCCACAGTCCGTCACGCTGGCCCAGTGTGGATTGGCAGACTTCACACACCTTTGAGAACATTATCGTAAACTCCCAGGCATGCAGGTTTCCTGACGATGTTTCCGTTCACCGTAAAAGTGAAGTTGTGTCAATGTGTGATATTAATTAATTGCTCAAAACGCACATAACTCCGAAAAGCTAGGGGTGCGTACCCGGAATCGAACCCCCGACCTCCCTAATAGGAGGCCAAATGTTTTAACTAGGCTACCACCGCTCATAAGAAACACAGTTAGTTATGGAAAGTATTAGGTACGTTTATCAAAACTGGTATAATATTTTTTATATATGCATAGATAGAGAATTCAGCGTTAGACACTAAGTACGGAAATTAGATTAACTTGAAGTCGCGGTATTTGCTAGTTCGGCTGACAAAAATAAAGTAGCCTGATTTTTTGTTGACTGTCTGTGACATTATTGACCATTTAACTGCGTCTCCTATAAATCGTTTTATTGCCTTTCACTTGTATGACTTGCAAGTGTCAGGAAGACTGGGAATCCCTGAATACGATACACTTGTATTGAAGTCTACGCTAAGTCAAATTAAGCGAACCGGATATAGGTAACAAACTGTTCTTTTAATGGTTACAATAGTCTTTAGTCGCCTATACAGGGTGCCCCATAATCGATGGCTAAAATAGTTAGGTTCTATAAATAAGTTTTATAATAAGTCGTAACTCGTAGCACGGTCGTAGCTGAAGGTGGCTGAAGTTAGAAGACAGTACCGTACAGCACCTACAGTAATCAACGGCATCAACAAAGCAGCTGTAATCTTAGAAGTTTCCGACAGTGTACACACACACACACACACATATTTATATATTAATTTAACATAATATAATATTCATTGATTTATCATTGTTCTTTTTTGTAATTACTCAATCTGGACAGATACATCTGTAATACAGTCAAGGCAACCAATGAAAAAAGAAAAAAAAGATTTTTTCGCAACTAAGAATCGAATTATGTTACTTTTGCTTTTTCTGTGAAAGGGAAACGTCGCAAAACAATAAAATACTATACCTAGATTGCCGTACATTAATATACTCTCCGTGCATAAACCCAAGCAAGCAAGCAAGCTTGGGTTTATACCTAGTGCGGAAACCTGTCCAGAGAGAAGAAAGAAAGAAGAAGAAACCCAAGCTTAATAGTTTATATCCAAAAAATTTGTAAAAATATGGGGTTACTATCGGGGACTGTGCTACGAAAGCTTAACGTGATCACCGCAACAGGAAAATGATCACCTAAATCAGTACCGAGTACTGCTACCGCTTCTGTCAGGCCACGCACCTTTTGATCGTTTCGGTTCAATGCTGTCAATAATTACTTACTGTCACTACAAAACATTTATAATTCAGTTGTTAACTCTGATATTATTTCTGTTTTGAATTTTTCATCATCATCATCAACCAATAGACGTCCACTGCTGGACATAGGTCTCTTGTAGGGACTTCCACACGCCACGGTCTTGCGCCGCCTGGATCCAGCGGCTCCCTGCGACTCGTCTGATGTCGTCCGTCCACCTAGTGAGGGGTCTTCCAACGCTGCGTCTTCCGGTAAAATAGAAGTTTGAAATTTCTGTACCTAGTCCACGCGGACTAACCCAGGGAATAACCCAGTAAGTAGAAATAAAAAAGCACTGCTGACCTGCCAATAAACAGGTATAGTACTACCACTTTTATAAGTTATGCCGATGTACCTGCGCAGAAAAATTTTGAATGTCGCGAAAATATATCTCAGCCAACCATAGCGCGCGCCGTCATCTCCTATTGAGTCGATGTCATGTGGGGTTTAATTAATCGTGAACCAGTTTCACAGTTTCATGACTTATCCGGTTCGTTATCAGTCATTGAATATTGGCGTGACGAACTATTTTTTACCATTCCTACCAAAAAGATTTTATAGCTAATTGACTTAAATCTACTTAGGTCCTTACTATACTAACGACCGCTTAACACTCGATTGCGGAAAGCCTTAGGTACCTACAGCTATATCCAAGAGTCTACTCAAATGATGATAGATATTTAGGTAAGAAGGTACATGCATAGCATGGACACGATTTCAGTGTTTGAAATAAACGACTAGAACAACTAAAAAATTGTTCAGACTTATTGCGTTTTACTACGACTTAGCTCGCTTCGCTTGTGTTTAGGTTTTTAGAGATACTGTTTGAATGGCAACGTCGCGCGATAAGCGCAGAGTTGCGTTGACCCGCACTACTAGGTAGATCATGACATCAAAGAAGTCGCTGGGACTTGTTTGATGTCACTTCTGGATTCAGATAGTGCAAACCCGTGGCGTGTGGAAGCCCATAAGAGATCTAGATATGTTCAGCAGTGGACATCTCTCGGTTGACTACGATAACGACCGTTCTCAATATCCTTTCTTAGTAGGGATCTAGGTATTACATAGAAATGAAACTTATGCAAAACATGATATAACACTACCTATAACATGTGATGTGCAACGTCGCACCGATAAGCGCAGCGTTGCGTTAACCCCCACTACTAGGTAGATCATGACATCAAACAAGTCACAGGGACTTCTGGATTCAGATGGTGCAAACCCGTGGCGTGTGGAAGCCCATAAGAGATCTAGATATGTCCAGCAGTGAACATCTCTCGGTTGACTACGATGACGACCGTTCGATCGACGACAATCTAGGTCTAGTCTCATAGAAATGAGACTTATGCAAAATATAACACTACCTATAACATGTGATGTGTGGCATAATTTACGAAATAAACCTTTTTTTTCAAAATCAAACTTATCTATAGCTTAAACTTAAGTAATAGGTATATGTATTTACTTCATTAAAGCATATTGCTAAGAAGTCCAAAAATTCCATTAGCACTGTATCTCTTCTGGATTTGCGCGTTCAACCATCATTAGCCTTATCGTGAAGCGTAAAGAACTTATCAATTAAAAAATCTAAAGAGCGCTACACGGTTAGAAAAACTTAACCTTTGTTACCCCCCCCCCCCCCCCCCCCCCCCCCCTTCGAGTCCCATAAGGCACAAAATATTTTCACATTCGTTTAACGATCTGTCGGCGACTCACAATGACGTTGAGGGCGCACCGAACGCTCATGTGCCCTTTATCTCGCTCACGTTCCCTTGTTTTATTTATTAGAAAGATTTATTATTTACCACGAGGCACACACACGATGTGTCACGAATCTGGGACGAAAAAACACGGGTATGTTAATGCGGACCGTTCGCACGTGACAATCGTTTTTTTAATCGTTTAATTTTTGTTCAACCACTTCCTATATTCGGCTCTTACATGTGTTTTATTGTAAGTTGTCAGTTTGTAATTAATATTACAAAAAGTTTTGTAATATTAATATGCGATAAGAATCCGTAAAATGATATGGCACAGAAATGCTGTGAACTTTCGTGATACCTACCTACCTCGAGGTATTTATTAATCGTTCAGTTACAACTAATTAGCAGTTTGAAATTATACCTATTACAATTATTACAAAATGTTAAGTCGTATATATACCTACTGTGTGATGTGAGGCAGGTTGATGCTATTTTCCTACGAGTATAGGTACTTCTCTACATAAAGAAAAAATCCTTCTGCCGTAAAATGACGTATATAGATTGAGGTGTATTGGCTTAAACCTTATTGACTCTACCCCTACCTCCCTTTTTAGGTTATAAATTACAGGTTAGTTAGACCTCATCATTCATTCCCGATTAATCTAAGGATTAAAACGCTTTTATGACCTGGTCTGGTCTGGCCCATGATTTGATTCTACCTGCATTCTTGTTACCAAAATGTTTACCTACTTACCTACCTAGTAGTGAAATAAGTTATGTACAATTTTCTAGACACGAACAGAACGATAAACTTTGGCATGCGATGCGAAAATTTTAGGTCAAAGCCTTTCAAAAGACCTACTCCCTAACTATTACTAAATAATCCTGAACTTTTTTTATCACTCTTGCATTAATTAACTATGTACACGTTTTAATGAGGTAGGAATTTTCAGGTTCACAAAGGGTGAACCACAAAAAATGTTATTACAACAAAAACCTTCGATTAAGCCGTTTGATATCTAAAATTTCATTAAACTTGTGAATTAAATAAAAACCAGAGTGCACTATAAAAATAACTGAAGCCTTATAAAATTGAATTGAATTTAAATTAAACCTTATTTGTTTCGTTAATTTAAAATTAAGTAAGTAACCGTTGCACGTTGGTTATCTACCTTGTTGTTAATGGTGTAACAATGTGTAACCTGTGTATGTTTGGTTACAGTCTGAGAAAGAAACGACTCTTCAAGCATTTGTGGAATCCTTAACTTAGCCTGTGGTGGTTTTTGACTTTCTTTCTAAGTATTCCTTTGTTCTATTTTATTCGACATCGTAATATAGGCTAGCATTAAATGTAGATAAAATACGAGAACAATTCAAGCTATTTAATGAAATTCAAATATTGTTCTACTTGAGATGAGTATAAGCAAGGCAATTTTTTTTGATCATTTAGTTGTGCTTAGCCACTTATACGATAATGTTAATTTGTGCGATATCGAAGTTGATCTTTGATATTAAATAAAAAAAAATCTTATGACCGTCTCTGGAACTAATATAGTATTCGATACGAAATCTATATTATAAAATTACGACAAAAACTAACAACGAAATTTGTTAACAAAACTAAGCCTTGGCAATTATGAAAGTTATGATTTCTAAATCATTCTTAATTGCAGTCATTGAAATAATAAATTTTATGACTTCGGCTGGCTAAAAAGAACTGAGAATAATCAATATTCTACAGATTTTTGAGTTTAATAATTTAATTATTACATAATTATGCATACGCATATATTTTAATCTTTACTTTAATTTTTTATAGAAAATACATACCACGTGCGACAGCGGGAGGATGAAAATTGATAAAAGATACAAAATATAAACTGAAGATAAGTTATTTTGTTTATCTAAAAATTTTATGACCTGCAGTATTAGAGCTCAGAAGAATAAGATTGAGAAGAATGAAAAATCAGCATGACGTGTACAAGCTACGAAGGTTTACGAAAGAAACTTTGGCAAATATACTGTCTCGTGCCTACCTATGAGCAATCATAGGTACTCGTACCTGCACGAGCAACCGCAGCATCTGTTGTGGCAATGACTCCATGTTTGAAACTATTATGGTAGGTATAAAATAGCAAGGTAGTAGGTCAGGCACACTATTTTTTATACATAATATCTAATTCCCTAAACAAACGTTGCACCTGGAGGACTCCCGGCGACAACTTGCTACTACTAAATTATTAAATAAATAAGTCGGCTAAGTTTTGATCGTGCCGATACTTACAGAAGCCGTATTTAGTTGATGGGCAAAATTAATTCTTATTGCTGAAGAGTTAAGAGTGACGTATTTTTATGAATAGGTAAAGAAAATTCTCGTATGTTTTTTATTATTTTCAGCGCGAGCTCTAATTCGTCAAGGCGACAAGTCACCAATGCAAATATGCTTCGTCTTGTGAATGTGTTGAGTAAAGACGTGAAATTGTTTCCAGTCTCGGCTCATGGGAACAGTCCTTTGAAATATGGGGTGTATAATTTACAACCAATTCCTCGTGGCTTTATCAGCTTGAAGTTCATTTTATTGTCTTTTAGGTATGCTACAAATAATGATCAGGGAGTTTTGGTTTACTTTCACTCATTGGAACCACTTAATTAAGCTCAAGCACGATCTAAGATGATGCAAATATTTGCTGACAGTCGTCGTTGGGTGGTGCGAAGACTCCAGATTGTCCTGGTTGCAGCATCAGGTCATCGGGTTCACTTTGTGTACCTACTTACAAAAAGTGAAGGCATCAATCAATATCACCCTTTTATGCGTCCGGGGCCCAAAATGAGCAACGTTTCGAAGAATATCCTACTAATTTATACTATTAAGAAATTCTTTTACTGATTGATTTTTAATATTTGTAATTTTTTCTACGAACACCGTGCCAGCGGGCATCTATGGCATACTAGCGAACAACAGCGTGAACAGATGAGACAGACAGACAGGGTGTATATTCTATAAATAAAAGAGTCAAATTTAAATGTAATAATAATTTAATATCACAAACATAGAATCATGTTTGCACAATTATAAATACTATTTGAACTATACAAATAATGATTAAGTCATAAATACACTGGCTCTGTACTTTACAATAATATAAATAACAGCTGCTGTATTAAAGCTAGTTTATATTTCATTGGATTTGTAACAGGAATATAAATAGTTAACAAAGAATCGAGTTAAGTAATGAAATATAATGTACAATTAAAATAATTAGCAGCCTCGACCGCACAGTCACAAAAGAAATAAAAAAATTGTCAATAATCATGAACCAGCCATATCCACATTCATCTAAACAATTTACTAATACGTCATCAACCAAGTCTGGTGGAATGGAGAATAATACTAATCTAATAATACCATAAAATACAATTGAAACTAAATTGAAGATTAATCAAGAAATAAATAAGTTAAGACCTTGACTAGGATATCGGGAAATTTCGAAAGTTTAGCTGCCTGTTAAACAATAAATAATACGTATTAAATTCGTCACTATTTACAAAAAATATATATAAAAGGAACTAATTCGCTCTAGACCAAAATGGCAATGTAATGGCAAAGATATTTTCTACTTTATCAACAGCCAAAGGTGCAAACAGTCGAGCTACCCAAGAGATTCATCGTATCGGGCGCACGAACTGAGAGCTCCGTACCAGGCAAGACTGTCCCGAGACAAAACAAAAATGCTACAATACAAAAAATTATAAATAAATACTGAAAAAAAACTATGCTAACGAAGTCCGATGTAACAGAACTTTTGATGAGTTGGTGTATTGGGACAATCTTGTCGATGCAGGCTCCAACGACGAGCGGCGTCGTTTACGTAATTACAATTAAGTCATAAATAAAAGCACCAACAAATTAAGTAGAAGACCAAAACAATTCGGGTAAACAACAACAGCCCCGCAGTCGTCCGATGAGTTTTACAGAATTTAGTTAACACAACCGATTGATTCAGTTCTTAGAGTCGACATCGTACATCTTCTGGAACACTTGTGTAAGGTACTCCAAGTAGTTGAGGGTGTCCCTGTATACGAGCAGCGCGAAGGACAGCTTGTCGCCCTGACTGATGTCTGGAACTTCTGAGTCGAGCAGTGGCAGTATTGTTAATTTTCGAGATCTCATTATTTCCTGCAAAAAAAAACAAAAAAAAAATGTTAAAATCACTAAGAAATAAGAAAGAAATTGCTATCGGTCATAATAGTAAACTAGCTGTACTAGGATTTAGGTTTTTGAAAATCCCGTGGGCACTGTTTGATTTTGTGGGATAAAAACTATAACCATGCAAAAAATCACGTCCGTTGCGACGTGATTGCAGGGTAAATTAACAAACAAACACATTTCGTATACACATAATAAATGAGTAGTGAAGTAATGTTGGTAAATCGAAAAAAAATTAAATAAACGTTACAGAATACTTACATCAAACAAACATAGAACAGCACGGACTTCATGCATGCTGGTCCTAATGTTGCCCCTCAAGCCGGCGTCTGTGAGGATGTCCCTGCTGAGTCCATCCTCGCTGATGGTGTAGAGGCCAGCCACCACCATCTTCAAACCCTTGTACATCGACGGCAATACCTCGTCAATTTTTCTCTGTGAACAAAGGCAAATAGTATTCGTAACAACGTTCTCTATGTACTGTTACATGGAATTGTGGATAGTCTACTACACAGCCTAATGCTCTCTGACGTTTTCCAAGAGTCTAGTCTTGGGTTGGCTCTATGGACTCTCTGGTGACGCTGATAATGGCGATACTTGCAAAATAATTGAGATGTTAAATAAAAGGATATTAAATAGGCTGAGTTTGTTGTGAGCTCTTCTCAGACCTGGGCGCGTTTGGAACCCTCGTAGCTTTAGTTTTAAGTACGTTTTACTAATCACCACTATATCATATCATCTTACAAATAAAAAATTTGACAATCAGTAAGCGTTAAAAAAAGTCAGACATGCCAACTAAATTTTCTTTGATGCGAGTTGTAGCTTTTGCTAGTAACTTGTTGGTCAGTAGGTGTTATGTTTGGTTTGACAGCTTTGTGGAACATGATTTTTATTCGGAATAGGTGTTCCGTAATCTAATTCAATGAAACACAATTCTTCTGTCTGTAAACGTGCAATATTATAGGGGACTTTTTATTGAATCTCAGGGTCTTTTACAATTCGCAATACCTACAGATGATAATTTACAATCCTCGTGCCTACGTCACATCGTTCCTGCATGTGTACAATGTAATATTAATAAATTTTTTAATAGTGGGTTCAAAGGGATTAAAAAACCTTTTCAAAAATTGAATTAAGTGCCAAGTTTTTATGCTGTTGTTGTTCTATAACTACTACAGTTAAGTAATATAGGAAACATTATGGTGAATTACAATTTACATCGCATATAAAAACAGCCGAACTAAGGACCATGAATACAATGTTACCATCTTAATGTTCATGTATTATAGGTACATAAATACTTATTAATTAGTTATTATTATTTGAGCTGAAAGTGTGACAGAAATTAATGTTTCTTTAGGTCTCTAAAACACACGAAGTATTCATATTGATTTAAGTATGATGATCAACAATTATATCGCCGCTCGAATCTCTGTATCAGTCAAAAATTCGTTGATTACGTTCAAATTAAACGTCCACATTGCAAAACCATTGTGTTCTCACGTAAACGACAGTCGGCTGACAACAATGAGTGCCACCGACGATGTCGATTCTTTGAAATCGATTGAAAAACTCATACGGATGCACGTTTTTGGCATCAGCGAATTCGCCGCCCTTCGATTATAAAACAATCAGATCGCTCGGTTAAGTAACCGTCATTATCTTAACGAGACAAACGTTTCAGATAACATTACTTTCCTTATACATTTTTTTTGGCGAAACAAATGTGCCTTTATTGCTGTTCTTTATTTGACTAAGGTCCAGTTGCATGAAATTCGGTTAAAGTTACATTAAGGTTACCGTTAAACTTTGACCACTAGTAAAAAGTACGGCGCACAAGGGAGTATTCATACATTCACGACAAAGGTAAAATTTTAGTCCAGAGTTAACAGCTCATT
The DNA here is from genome assembly GCF_902806685.2 of Maniola hyperantus. NCBI lineage: Eukaryota > Metazoa > Arthropoda > Insecta > Lepidoptera > Nymphalidae > Maniola > Maniola hyperantus. Next base: position 4,214,664 of record NC_048546.1, on the reverse strand, counting down.
ATACAAGATAAGATAAAGCCAAACATAGATCTGACCGTAGATAAACATCCTAGCTTAAGAACCTTAACCAGTGGTTCAATATGAGTACACAGCAGTGAAAAAAACATAGTTAGCCTAAATAATTGGCTACCGATAGGATGGCACTAAAAGAAGAAGAAAGAAGTTAACAAACCCTGACTTGTGCAAACCTATTTTGCTTTTAATGACAGCCAAAGTTTAACGGTAACCATAACGTAACCTTAGCTACCTGTCATGCAACTGGACCTTAGTATAGCAACTATGGACAACAATTAACAGTCAATCTGATCAATTAAATTCTATATTGGTTTTGTGCTATCTTAAAACTTGTCAAAGAGAAAGAACCAAAACAAAGAAAACTAAACGCAATTAAACAGTCCAAATTTACTGATGACAGGAAACAAAGAGTTTTTGATCCTGTTAAACTTCAATTTCTTAATATCATTCAGGGTACTTCAATTAGGTATATTAGGGCAGTATAGACACCATGCAATTTGTATTAGATAGATACGAATTTATAAACATTTTTAAATATCACTTGCAAAACAAATAAATATTTTCTTCAGTAACTGATACTTATGCCCGCGTGGACTACACAAACTTCAAGCCCCTTTTTTACCCCCTTAGGGGTTGAATTTTCAAAAATCCTTTCTTAGCGGATATTTACGATATAATCCAGATTTCAGCCCGGTCCGGTCCAGTGGTTTGAGCTGTGCGTCGATAGACCAATCAGTCAGTCTGTCAGTTAGTCAGCTTTCCTTTTATATATTTAGATGAAAGATGAATTTAGCTTACCATGACTTCATCCATATACGCCTCAGGCATAGGCTGATAAAGGACTTTTTCCTTCGGCAGTCCTTCTTCAGGGAACCAAGTAAAGTTCCGAAGCCAGTCAGAACCGCTCCAGACTGGCAAAAGTTCATCAAAACTTTGGTAACTGTGGAGTTGTGCCTGCAACAATGGAAAAAGAATATTTAGTTCCCAGTCATCATCATCATGATCAACCCATCACCGGCTCACTGAGTAGGTCACCTGTCAGAAAGAGAAAGGGCTGACCATGCTCTACCTGGCCAAGGGAGGATTAGAAGGCTTTACACACCTTTGAGAACATTGTTAAGAACTTTCAGACATGCAGGTTACATCACCATGTTTTCCTTCACTGTTAAAGCAAGTGCCGAAAAGTTAGAGGTGCGTGCCTGGGATCGAACCCCCGATCTGCCGAATAGGATGCGGGACTTAACTTACTAGACAGTTATCTTGTCACCAAACTAAGGTACAGTACGCGGCCAAATAAATAAATAAAAATATTTTTATTCGAATAAACTTTTACAAGTACTTTCAAATAGTCGGATGCTTCTACCACTGGTTCGGAATGCCTTTCCTACCGAGTGATGAACATCGGCCTTTGGAATGACATTTCTGGTTTGTAGAGCGTTGTCTCTGTCGCTCATACACATATGACGTTTTGTTGGACGCAACGACCGAGACAGTGCTCTACAAATCTGCTATTTCCTTCTAAAGATCGATGTTCATCACTTTTGGCTGCGGACTGTACGTATTGGCTAGGTTGTAATCAAGTTATTTCTAATGCTTAGTTTTATTTAAAAATGTGAACGAATTCTCGGAAACCACCTAATTAAAGAAATAAAGCTATAATAAGGATGCTAATCAAAATTGTGAAATTGATTTATCCACGGGCGCTCAAAACCATAGTGTCTGCAGTAAGTATGAATCAGCTATGTCACGCTACTGGTTCCGTTGATTTCTTTGAACGATAAAAATAGATTCACTAGTTAGTACGTAGCGTTGATTGACTTTCATGGAAAAGACGATTGAACGGGATGACATGTGTCGTTGTTTCCTCTGTTCTAGACGGTATATAAGGCTGGAAGACAGATGTAGTGGGCATCTTTGATGTGAGTGCATTTGCTGCATCTTTTTCTTCACCTTAACCATCATAAGGTAAGATTTATAAACTTATACAAACTCTATAGGTACCGGTTTTAGGGTGATATTGGATTAGGTATAGTACGCGACAGGTCGAGATGGCAACCGGAGTGGGAACGCACAGACCTCGCGTTGACACGGCGCGGGCGAGTACGAGTGACGTGCGGGTGCACGACGCGTCCCCCCACTTCATACCCCGATTGCCATTTCGACCTGTCGCGTTCTACAAATACTTTGTGCATTAATAAGTTAGCCAAAAATTCACCATAAGGAAATATTTATAAAAGTAGGTATAATACAAACTATAAGCGCATGTTTAGGGTGATTATTTGATTATTTGGTGAGCTAGGTTAAGTGTGCTGTCACATCAACACACACAAATCACACCTGATGGTAAGTGATGATGTGGCCTAAGATGGGACGCGTTTATCTATGGGATGTCTAGGTATTCACTCTTGTTTTAACTCTTGTTGTTGTAAATTCTTTAAATGGTCATAACTCTTGTCTTAAAATAGGAAGAAATTTCATACCATAATCGAGTTTCAATGATCGTGCTGCGATTTAATAGTAGCCTATTATAGCCAAGGTCATGTGAAAGATGAAACAGGAACATGAGTTCAGACGATGGCTACTACCGACATGACACGTAACAAAACCGTTTCGACATAAAAATTTGACACTATGTCCAGAACATACGTGACTACGGATATAATTAATCGAATTCAAACCTTACCAGTTTCGAAATAGGGTTGCAAAATTGTCATCAGGTTTAACAATCGAAGGCAGATGCAACCGAATTTACAGAAGTACCTAAACCGTCCCTCCCGATACGCGTTGATTTGTTTGAAATATTAGTTGCCTAACAATACAGCTAATTAAACGCTTACAAATCGTGACAAACTCCCTAAAATCGTTGTATTGTACAACTCTTATCTGAGTTATCGGCGGTTTAGCCGAAAATTTCCAAATATTGATGTGAAATCAAGTAACTTATTCATACTGATCTTTATTGGTTTGAGTCAATATATAAAACTGTAATTGCATAAAAAATTAAACATTGTGACTATAAAGTCACAATGTTTAATTTTTTATGCAATGCATGTTTATCTATATTTCCATCTCAATTTCATTTGATGGAATCAATACAGTATTTTATTCTATATTTTTTTCAAGCATCCTAAGATAAAGGCAATCAACATTAAAATCAATTAGACTTAGAAAGAACTTACTTAAATAAAACGATTAAAATATGGGTCTCTATACTTCCTAGTAGGTACTTACCTAAATTGTGTCTCAAAACACTAATAACCATTTCAGAAGTTGGTAAATCGTGAACATGTACAATCAAAATACTTAGGTAAATAATTTACCACTGATAATTTAATTTATGTAAATACTAGATTATGCATCCGACTTCATAGGCGTGGATTTAGGTTTAAAAAAATATACAGTAGAAACTTTTTGATTTTTCGCGATAAAGAGTCTATGTTCGTCTCCAGGATAAAAACTATAATTGTAACAAATTAGTTTAAAGATCATCCTTTGAACCAATGAAATAAGTAACAGACAGATTGACACACGCATTTATAATATTAGTATGGATTTAGGTAGGTATGTATAATATAGTTTTGACAATCAAATCTGTATTTTGCTTAATTATTAATTAGCGTCAGTTAATATAAGATATCCAATTGTTATCTCGAGATGGAATGTGCTGAGCACTGTAAGCTGTGGGACGTAATAACAACACACTACACAGGTGTTCGTCCGGCACATCGCGCCATATCCTAAACTTCATACACTAATGTAAAATATTAATATTCATAAGCCATTAAGACGTCCACCTCCTACTTATTCGGGAGTTCGATCCCGGGCACGCACCTCTAACTTTTTGGAGTTATGTGCGTTTTAAGCAAAATACCACTAGCTTTAATGAAGGAAAACACCGTGAGGAAACCTGTATGCCTGAGAGTTCTCCATAATGTTCTCAAAGGTCTGTGAAATCTGACAATCCGCACTTGGCCCGTGTAACGGACTATGGCCCAAGCCCTTCTCATTCTGAGAAGAGACCTGTGCTCAGTAGTGGGCCGGCGATGGGTCGAAAGCTTAAAGAAGTTTTCTTCACATTCCTTACTCTCTATTTAATTTAAAAGTTGTAGAAAATACTACCTAAGCATCTAACAGATTTGTTCACTGCTAGAGCCATACTTAGCTTTCCATAACAACTATACTACCTATCGCTAGGTAAGCATTTAGAGATCCCGTGGGTGGGCATAAGATGAGAAACTTGATGACATAGCATCCGGATACCTACGAAACATCGGAAGCTTATCAAATAAACATGCACTCACACATACGCAGTACAACATTTACGGCACACATGCTCACACGCATCCAATGCGGCAGACAGCATGTCGCCCGTGTGAACAACGATATCACACTAAGTATGTACATATTGGATGTAATGTATCTCAATGTTTATATATCGGACGACATTACGCCGCGATAAGCCTCGCAGATGGTCACGGCTCGAATCGCGTGGGGTTCAACTACTTATCGCGTTACATTTGTACTTAATAGAATGCTAAGAAAGCGGGCATTTTTTTAAACGGATATATAAACTTTTTGAGTCAAAATATTATGATGAGATAATTTTGATGCCGGCGCGGTGTAACAGGTAAAACACGAGCCTCGAGTGTTATAGCACATTCACACGGTGGCCGGTGTGGAGTCACACACTACCGGTAGGGTTCGTTGAATTTGTTATTGCGTTCTCAGTACAGCGCGGCCACTTATTTATAAGGAATGGGCTGACGACAGATATGATAGCGCGAGTAATTTGGATATTGCGCTTTATGTGTCACACGGTTTTATCCTCTAACTGATGTAGGTAGTTCCATGTCATGTCAACGACATCACTGGACGACACAACTGTGGTGTTTTTGGTTACGACACCACCGCCGACTAGTGAAATTCTTTGTTAAAATCAATTAGGTATAGTCGGCTTTGGTGCCGTTACCAAATAAAAAATTGTACTAAATGACACCACAGTGCAATGGTGTAGTGGGACACATGAGAAATTGTTTGTTTTTTTGCCGTTTTGTCGGGACGACTAATACGCGTGTAATTTTTCAAATGCGTAATTAATATGAACTCATAATCTGATAGAATCGAGTTGGTGAAGTGAAAAAGCGGCACCGAAACAAAGAGCAAGCTAAACGTCCTTGGAGCGTTAACAATGGCAGTTCATCGTGCCCGAGCTTTGTCTAAACCGCAATAAATATGATACATTAGTAACGAATGACCGACATTAAGGGGAGAGACAGAAAAAATCATCGGGCAGGTGTGTCGCGCAATATTAATGCGCAATCAGTATTCGATGCGTACGCGCACCGTCCTGTACTCCGTTCCGGCTACTGTGCGTCGATAATGTCATTTTACGACGGGGAGGCAGCAGCGAGCGGACAGGACGTCGCCGTCGTTACGACCGGCGAGCCTATTACAAATGCCACCATACCTCATACACCAACGCAACACGTCACTACGGGATGTATCGACTCGAGACCGACTCATTGTTCCATTTCCATTGACTGCTTTACACTCGATCGCTTTCAAACTTCATCAATCATCGTGGAAATGTATTTATCTGTCGTTACTTGCGTTATCCCAATTAATTAAGTTAGTAGAAGGTCATCCATAAATGATTCGAGGCGCGACAACGACACCGCATTATTGCTCGTTGATCGGGCCACCTTACTTCCGATTCGGAAATATTATATTCTAGCATCGCAATGACAGATTGTCTTATTTATGTTTCTAGTAACTCTGGATTGTTTGGTTTATCTGCATGCAAATGTGGATCTATTTTGTCGATAAGTTAACGAACGGTCGTTTAACTGCTAACAAATTATATGCTATCAAATACTTTTTAGGACATAGGTACCTACATGCTCTAAATGTATTGAACTTTGAGAGTCAGAAGACTCAGAAACTCATGATCTCTATGATATGGCGTGATATGAAAGCAGTGCGAATTTATAATTTAAAGGGAGGAAGCGTCCGACCGGACGTACAGAGGCGAAACCGACGGCGCCTGCGCCGATGCAATCTCTCTGCCACGCCATCCGACGCGATGAGAAAAAGGCGTTAAAAACGTGCACGCAAGGAATCGTTAATGGATGAAATTTCACGAGAATTTTTTTTGAACATGGATCTTTCACGTTTGTTATTAAATGTCAATTATTAATAAAAAGGCATTCCGAACCAGTGGTAGATGCATCCGACTATTCGTAAGTACTTGTATAAGTTTATTCGAATAAAAAAGATTTTTATTTATTTATTTATTTATTTATTTATTTATTTATTGGTATACAGTCCGCGCCAATTAAATAGTCGTTCTTGAAGGTAACCGCAAGACGCGTTCGCCATCTGCATTAGTGTGAGTGCTACATCTTACACAGCACAGCGTGGAACGAAACATCATAGGTCCTACGCGACTATTTACCAGCTGGGAACTATACATACAATAGTAAGCTACTCTATACACCATCATTCATAAAATATAACTGATAAAATCATATTAAGTGCTAAAGGTATGCACCGATGTCCTTAGTTCAAAGTGTTATTGGTATTGGCCGGCCGCAGTGTGCGTCCGTTCATTTAGCGCGACGCGGCGGGCATATCGATGCGGCCGCGAATACTACGATGCGATTGTCTCGTCCCTTCATTGGATCCTTCAATGAAAGCGAACGATGATAATTTTATAATAGTTTATAATAGCTGATGCCCGAGACTTCATTCGCGTGGATTTAGGTTTTTAAAAATCCCCTGGGAACTCTTTGGTTTTCCGGGATGAAAAGCCTAGCCTATACGTCACTCTGCAGATCTTTAACTACACCCATGTAAAAAATCATGCCGATCTGATGCTCCGTTGCGACGTGATTGAAGGACAAACCAATAAACCCACAAACAAGCACACTTTCGCATTTATAATAATTTGGGTTATTAAATAACACTTACAAATTTCACTTTGTGCTTTGCAGTTGACTCGTAGGCGTTTCTCGCTTGTGATGAGACTTCTTTTGCGAGTTTTGCTGTATACTGAGATGGTGCTGGCTGAAAATAAACAAAGAATCATTAAATACAATTCTGTTATTCTAGAATAGTCATAAATATCTTAAATATTTATTTGTGATGTACAGGATCTTTTTGGAATTAATTATATCTCTGGGTAAATTAACTAAACTTCATAATTTGCATGCCATGCATTTTAATTAGGCATAATAAAGGTTAGCGCAGACCGAGCGTGCCGAGTGAGGTTGAGTAGAGTTGAGATCCAAGGAGTGGTGGCAAGTAGAGTAGAGTACAGGTATAGCTGGTAGAGTTAGAGTGCACAGTTACATGGGTGAGAGTCAGCTGGCTCCTGGCACAGCGCGCCTCTGCATATCCCACACCGTCACGCGAATAGCTACCAAAGCGCTGTCATTTGCAGTGCAACAATTCCAATCATATGTCAAAGTAAAGTTGTTTAAATAAAAAAAACCACGCTTCCACGCTACTCCACTTCGTCTGTGAGCGTTGCACATAAGTTTTCTAAAGTGGTATTATAAAAATTGAACTTTAAAGACTTACATTTGAACCATAATCACATGGGTTTCCCCAGAAACTGTTCTCCTGCGATGAAGAGCGGCGTTGTCTATCCATCGTTCTTCTGTGTGGAGCTGCTGAGGACTGGGGGGAGAGGCCGCCCACGAGGAGGACCAAACACACTGCTGCGCAGACGTTGACGTATCCTGGATAAAGAATAAGTATCACAATGAGAAAACAAAAATACAGGTACCTGCAAACTCTATATTAACGACTGAATACGGATTTTATTATCTTTTATCGTCTAAATATATAAAAGGAAAAGGTGACTGACTGACTGACTGATCTATCAACGCACAGCTCAAACTAATGGACGGATCGGGCTGAAATTTGGCATGCAGATAGCTATTATAACGTAGGCATCCGCTAAGAAAGGATTTTTGAAAATTCAACCCCTAAGGGGGTGAAATAGGCATTTGAAATTTGTGTAGTCCACGCGGACGAAGTCGCGAGCATAAGCTAGTCAAAATATATTTTTTACTTTGGCATAGGCATAGGTCTCAGCGCGCGCCATTTGTGTCTCCTCCATAATAAATGGTTTCTATACTGAAGTATTCCAATAAAGCTTAGTTTAAGTTGTGGTCAAAAATCTCTACTGCTTAGGTAAGTAGGTATGCGTTGGACTCAAGTTGTTTCTGGGCATTTGTTGTAAGAACGGCTTATTCCCATCTTCCAACCTAGGTTGGAAGTTGGGAACTTTATGTGTCATCTTCATTATCTTACATATTATACATTATCTTAATTATTTTTGTTCTAGGTTGGAAGATAGGAATAAGTTAAACAAAATGACAAAAATCTGATCATATTAATATAGGTACAAAATACGCATTGATAGTTTTCCTGTAGGTATGCGGTGATAGGATAGTTACAGTTTACGTATCAGTATGTTCAGGAGCACGCATTCTTAAATAACTGAAACCCTTCAAACTCCTTCGACAACGTAAAATAAAATGCAAATATTTTATGCATATTTAGATATATTTATTATCATACAAATTATTGTATGTACTTTGTTCCCATGTATAGGTAGATTTAAGACGCTAAACCTATTTTCAGAGCTAAACATATGAAAGATCGAGTTTAAAAATTTACTTTCTGATGCATCTCGTCAATGAAAACGCTAGGTGCGCTGTTCCGTATGCGACACGCACGATGCTGTCGATTATGGTAATCGATGAACATCCGATGAATAAATACATCGCGGCCCAGAGGTGGACAGCCTTTGCTAATTGTCCGGTGAACTTGCGTGAATCACTAATGCGGCACAATTTAACGGTGGCTGGTACCGACCGGACATTGTTCCGATATCGATAATATTGCACATCTCTGAGGCACTTGTCCGCTCGCCGCCGATTAGCGAGAAACGAGTTGAGCTAAAAGCTTCTAAAACTTCATGTAGGCAAAGCTCATACACTCATACTCATACGCTTTGTGTGTGCGACACAAACGCGTAGCGACACAGACTACGTAGAGAAAAGATACATATAAACCCCTTTTATGTATCTTTTGACACCTTCGAGCGTGCTTCAAAAAATAGAGGCTGATTGCCAGGGTTGCTAAGAACTAAAAACGAGTTGAAGAGTAACGAAAAGCAAGTGTGTGTTGGGATAGTTTTGTCGCTAGAGTCATGAGCGAGTCATGAGAGATTTGACAGGCGATTACCTACTAACATCGGTCGCTGAAACATACTTATTACATTTCATTCCTGCGCAAACTGCGTGAACGATTGGTCCGCTAGGAGAGTGTCGCTGAGCGAGTTTTTGCTTTGATATCTCTTGTCGCTAAATTGTAGTGGTGAGATAGTTCTCATAGTGCACATGTACTCATCTCATGTGTGCACAGTCAGCGATTAACTAGCTATTCATATATTTATCTCTTTTACTGACACGGAATCATACATCCGTTGTAGGTAGGTAGGTAGGTACGTTTCTTGAGTGAGAAAAAAATTATGGGACCACCACGGAAACTTCTTCTGTTTATTTAAAAAAATGCAAATCGGTCCAGAAACCTCGAACAAATCGGTGTAGGTACATACATTAAAAGAAACGGGCCGAATCATCTCCTTTTTGGAGGTCGGTTAAAAAAAATAGTCGACAGTCTTCGTTTCCTCGTCGGTGGTAAGACAAGTGCCTAAGTCGATGATTTTATTTCGCTCACTCGCTCCTTGAGAGAAAATTACGATTTTTTTGCACTTATAATAACATCGACAAGTCGTGCTTTCCAGTTAACGGCGTTCAAGTTAACGACCCTATTGCGAAAGTAAGTACCATCAATTAGATAATCGACACGCATTTCGTTCTTACTCACTGCCGCTTCTTATTTACTTTTTCAGTGTTTTGACTCAATATGTGAATCATGAGTGTTAAGTATGTCTCGTATAGTCAGTGACTAATGTCACAAGACTTTACACTATTTCGTACTATCGTAGGTAGATCTTTATGTACCTACGATATTTTTATGCACGTGAGTTTGTTTACCGTAACAGCAAGAAATTTTCGTGAATTTACATTTTTGCTGAAAAAAAAACGATTTAGATAGGTAGTTTAGTTAAGTTGTTTCAATAATTTTTAAACTACACCAAAGTTTACTAAGTAGGTATTTTTTTCAACTTAATTCAAAAGTAGATATTGCATTATTCACTATATTCATAGTTCATATCAGTAGCTTATTTTCGCAAAATGTTCCTAAATAAATCTATAATTTTCTTAGATAATCCCTCTGTTTTAAAAACTGCATAAAATCCGTAAGTAGTTTCTGAGATTAGCCCAAACAAACGCGACCTCAGCGCGGTGGCGGACTTTAATTTATAATATTGAAGTAATTTTTCAAATCTGATTTTAATACATAGTTTTCTACTGAAGTAAAATTCAAATTCAATATTCGAATAATTTATTCAAAACTAGCTGACCTGGCGTACCTACTTCGTACCGCCTAACAGTCGATTATTTAATTTTTTTTAATACCTACCTACTTAAAAATTTTCACTCCGGAAGAACCATCCTCGTACTTCAAAGAATATTATAAAAAAAGAATTAGCGAAATCGGTTCAGCTGTTCTCGAGATTTGCGATCAGCAACACATTCAGCGATTCATTTTTATACCTATATATTAGTTAGATTTTAGAGTAGTAGGTAGAGAAATACAGAAAAAAATAGAGCACATAATAATGCATCTACTTATGTACCTGATACAAATTCAATCAACGATAACTAAACCGAAAATATTAGAAGTATTTAAAACTTGTTTATAAAATTTTGAAGTTCGCTTGCACACCTATTTCAAACAAGCGATGTTTAAAATTGTGTGCGTGTTTTTTCTTCTTGCCTCTCGTTAGCCAGTTTTGCGGCGATTTGTTCTTTAGCCAGCGGCCATTGTGGCGGCGGCGGTTAAATAAAAGAAAATTATAGTTATATCGTGCTTTGCCGCTTATTATTTAACTAAGCCCTGTGAACGAGCTCCGATTATCACGCCTCTCTTTCAGAAGCGAGTGAGAGAACCCAATCTGCCTTCGCGCTCTTATACGATAGGTGCTATTCGCGATTTCGATTTGAGTCTCAATATGGTGCAGGGTTTTCAGCGCACATGGATATACCCGGCGCAGGGTCTCGCGATGCATCCATAGAGCATGCGGCTCTTTCGCTTTTACTTACCTAAATATTTTAGAATTAACGACAAAGTTGTGCTTTGTATTCTTGTAAGCCCTTTCTTCCTAAAATACTTTTTACTCATCTTCCCCGCGGATCTTCAGTGGGTAGGTACCTACCGAAACGAGCCAACCCCAAAATTGCGAATGGCTTCCCAACCTTTTTAATTGCACCATTTGCACCCGAAGTTTCGATCACTGGTGAAAATGCTATAGCATAGCTATATGGGTATGTATTCCATTTTGATCGCGCGCGTATTCTAGGGCGTCAAGATATGGCACCCGGGCGCTATATGGGCTAGAGCCGGCCCTGATTGCAGCAATATAAACGTCACAAGCTAACTAGCCCCGATTTTGTTATAAATGGTATTGCTATCTAATTGATACAATAACAAGATTGTTATAGTCCAAACACAAAAGGCGACCGCAAAGGCGGAGTCGGGGCAATAACGATCATGTCAAAAGGAAGGTCCGACACACAACACGCGTTAAACACACGATCATAACATTTTATTAGTGCGCCGGTCAAAAGCAAGCAACCGCGGGACCCGCCGCCGCCGTCAAAAGTTCAACCAGAAAAAAATAACTGGTCAGCTCGTAAAAAGATGTAGAGTCACCGTGTGATACACGACCATTAATATTATTTTGATAAAGTATAAGCAGTGTAACTGTATATTTTACTTTCTGTTACCTACCTAGAGTGTGCCTGTCAAATGAAGCGGAGTGGAGCGGTGAAGAGAGGAGAGGGACGTGCAAAAACACTTGTCCCAGTGATCTTAGCTTAAACCGCTAAGGGTTAGAATCTTGAAGTTTTGTGAACAGTAGGTTCATTTTAGGACAAAGGCATTCAATCATATAGGATATTCCATGCCTGAAGGGGTTAAAATAGGGGATGAAAGTCATTTGTCATTTTCAAGTTATTTTCATGAAAATTAGTACCTATTTGGCCCTTCGTTTAAAAATGAAGAAACATATGTTACGTAAACTATTTCATTTGGATTTTTGGATATATCACCCCCTCGCTGATATTTACGAATTCCATTCGAGAAAAGCTAGGCTGGGTCAGCTAGTTGAGAGATACTATCTCGTTATTTACCAATAATATGTTTGGTTAGCTAAACCCGTCTCCACTCCGCTCTACTGCAGTTGACACGCACCCTAAGGCGGCGTGAGCCAACATTAATTTATTAATGAGAATATGGTAAGAAAATCTGAGGCTCTAATTAGGCTTTAAAATATTTGGGTATAATATGAATTACGGAGTTTCAATAGGGGCTCATTCAGGGATCTGTAATTACGAACTATAAAAAAACTATAAATGGACAATGAGGAGACTCGATCGAATTCCTTAGCCCATTGAAGAGCTGACCGAGCGACCATAAAAACCGTAGATACCTACACGTAGGTAATACACAGGTTATAAGGAGGCATAAAAAAGTAGGGACCGCGTCGGAGGTCGGCCCGACTACCCGAGAAACAAAGAATTCGTTTATTTTTTAACAGCTCGCTCGTACACAAAAGCAGGCAGCGCGGCACGAAAAACGACCCAAACGAGAGCACCTTGTTAACCTTTTTAAAAAGAAATCGCGCGTCCGCTAACTAGAATTTTGGCTCGAAAACCGGGAAAAGTGTGCACCGTTCAGCCGCGGTCGGCGCCTCCGCCGTCATTATGTAAATAATTCTGGACATAAGAGCGTCAAAATTTCGGAGCGAGGAGCATCTTCTCGGCGCGTTGCAAAATGATACACGTCAAATTACTGACCGCTAGCTGATGCATATCTGCATGGGAAATTAATATAAGCTACTTAGCCACTATAGTACCTATACCTAGTAAGTATTATTTTAAGATTGACCTAAATTGGTATGCAACTCGTTGCAACTCTATTTTTATTTTAACAATCCATTTTAATATTATTAATGCAAAAGTTTTCACGGTTCATTTGTTTAACTAATTCAGACTTTAGTAGGTACAGAAATTACATGCAACCCGGAGACGCACATAGACTTTTTAACCCGGAAAATCAAAGAATTTCCACATGATTAAAAAAACATAAATCCACGTGTTGAAGTTACTAGCTTGATTTGAGCTTGAATAAAACTACTTACCTATAAGTTGGACTTATTTATATACTAGCTGATATACCTACTAGCTTATTGTATACTAGCTGATGGCCACGACTTCGTACGCGTGGATTTTAGGTTTTTAAAAATCCCGTGGGAACTCTTTGATTTTCCGGTGTAAAAAGTAACCTATGTCACTCTCCAGGTCTTTCACTATACCAATGCAAAAAATCACGTCAATCAGTTGCTCCGTTGCGACGTCATTGAAGGACAAACTAACAAACCAACAAACAAACACACTTTCGCATTTATAGTATGGGTACTGATTTGAATCTAATGAAAACAATCTACCCCTCTCTATTTTTTATTATTAAAATAGGTTTTCAGGAATTCTTTTTATATTATTTTGCGTTGCGCATGGTTCGTTACTTTGTCATCGTTCGCGATCTCATTCAGTTTACTCTGTATAAAGTTGTACCTTACTTTCCGTAGGATAATGTAGACCTATAGATGTCCGTTATAAACGTAATGTATAATTGAAGTTTAATGAAGTTCGTCAATTTGCAAGTAACGGCAAACAATCGATGCGCTCGTAAAATTTGACTGCACATAATAAGTGAGATTATGAAGGGAACGCCTGGTTATTTTGCGGTATGTATACTTTATAAAGTGTTTTTAAATTTCACCAAGCTTGAAAGAAATTCATTCTTATTTATTAACTTTCCAATAATCATATAAAACGTACCCAATACTTAACTAAAATTAATTAGGTCAACATGAGTTACTTAACTGTAGAGAAGTAGGTAAACTGGAATTATAATAATCATCATAACTACCTATGTATTTACCTACTATTGTACCAAAACAATTTAATATTTTAAATTTCAAATTGACTGGGTGAAGCGAGGTCTCCGAATCTACGGCTGAATTTGTCCACCACTGTCCTTCTGTTAGGTATCGCCACATAACTATTGAATGAATGCTAAAAGCTAAAACATAACTACTCCAATTTCAGTGGCCTTAAGTCGAACAAAACTAAAATTATGTACCTATTTAAGTATCAAAATATGTATATACTATGTATATGAAATTACTCCGGAATATTTTCCGGGCTAACACTGGAGAACAACATTAAAGTATGAAATGTTAAGTTAGCTGAAAATCGTTTTAAAATGCAATGCGGCGGTATAGGTACCTACCATCGGAGATCGACCTCACGAAATTAGCGAAACAAGCGCAAATTTTCTTCGAATTAAATTTAATGACATAACAACTGATGTTACATAATTTTACTGATAAGTTTTGAACTGAAGATACGTGAAAATTGGTTTTGCCTCAAGGGTTATTAAGTGTTTAATTTTTTCTTTTACTAAAATAATTCAATGCACATTTGAAGGGGCATATAGATTTATTATTAACTATTTTTTTAATACAATGCAGGTATAATACCTAATCTGTGTATAGGTTAGACACCTAGCTAAATTAAAAAAACTGAAGTGTATGTCTGTTATTTTGAAATAAATGTTTTTTATTAAGCTCGTAAGTATAGGTAGATAGGTACTTATGGTCAGTGGCGTGCACAGGGTTTGAAGCCAGGGTAGGCATTAGTTAGGTAGGAACCTGTTTACTGGCAGGTCATCATGAAAAATATGCATTGAGCTGTTACAACTGGGTAAGCAGTGCATTTATGCCTCTATGACCTGCACGCCACTGCTTATGGTTATCTTGACACATTGTCAAAACCCAAACACTGATTCCATTTTTGGTTCTGTCTGTGTGTTGATTGTTGGGACTAATTTTTGGATCGACTTAACTGATTTCCACGGAAAATTTACGTAGGTACAAGCAAATACCATTAGCGGGACGAAGTTGCATCAGGCGTATAAAGTAGTAGGTAGGGCATAGGTAGGTTGATCTATAAAACGCTTGTAATGTAAGGAGCTATTTATTAATTTCAATTAGAAAAAACCGGCCAAGTGCGAGTCAGGCTCGCACACTGTGGGTTCCGTACTACAGTCGTATTTTTTCGATATTTTGCACGATAATTCAAAAACTATGATGCATAAAAATAAATAAAAATCTGTTTTAGAATGCACAGGTAAAGCCCTTTCGTATGATGCCCCACTTGATACAGTTATCTTACTTCAAATATTGAAAATACTCATTATTAGTTCATGACCACAATTTTTTTTTTGTGTGCTCTAACCCTTAATTCACGGTTTTCAGATTTTCCCCTAAAGCCAGCTAGAAGACCCACCTACCTGCCAAATTTCATGATTCTAGGTCAACGAGAAGTACCCTGTAGGTTTCTTGACAGACAGACAGAAAACAAAGTGATCCTATAAGGGTTCCGTTTTACTTTTGAGGTACGGAACCCTAAAAAGAGACAAAATCTTTCTCACTTTATAAAATTAGTATACAATTTTTTTCATTAAATGACTTTCAATTTAAATTTCTTTCCTAACAAGTTATTTAAGTAGGTAGGCAGTACCTAGGTACAATACATAGGTATAATAAAGCTTTACCGGCTTCTGTTCTACCTATTTGAAGGTGGATAGCAACAACGACCAGCTCTATATATTTCCTATGCACTAGATGTGTCATTCCAAACAAAAATCGCTCTATGTAGCTGTCAAAACTAGTATGTTGGCCATCAAGTGGTAACCAGCAGCGAGTTGCAGCATGTAAGTAACCTGTAATTTGTTCGGAATAACCCGTCTAGTACGTATAGTAAGCAGAGGTCGTTCGATGACAATAATATGATCTCTTTTTAATTTATAGAGTGAGATAATCATCATTGCAATGAACACAGTAGGTGTTTAAAATTCCTAGAGTGCATTGGACATGTCAATATCCTCTGCCAAGTCTCGCGGCATTTTTTTTCTTACCCGTTTAAAGTTATGCGCACCTATGACGTATTAATTCATGTCATTATTGTTACATAAACCTACTTTAATTACTGCTAGATAATGCCTGTGACTTCGTCCACGTGGATTTAAGTTTTTTAAAATCCCGTGGGAACTCTTTGATTTTCCGGGATAAAAAGTAGGTACCTACCCTATGTCCTTCCCCGGGGTGTAAGCTATCTCTGTACCAAACATTAAATTTTTTCAACGGATGGGCCGTGAAAAGCTAGCAGACAGACAGGCAGATAGACGGACGGACAGACTGAGTGATTAGTGATAGGCTGCTTAAAAGCGAATCGAAGAAAAACTTAATCATTCCGCAATCACGGGACAAAACCTAAGTAGGGTTTGAGATTTTTTTATTTAATAGCGGATGCAGAATGGGTTTTTTTTACAAAATCGCTCATGATGCCGCCTTATTTACTAACTAACGTGCGAATGGCAAAAAGTTAAATTCTGCACCAGGTTAAGTTGCAATCTGCATTAACTACTTCCGGGAAAAATGCTTAAAACAAAGTTGTTCATAAGTAGGTAGGTACATTTTATCCCATACTAATAACCATTTGCGTATTTTGTGCGATAGGTATAATTGTTAAATACCTAATTACTTAAGTATAATACAACAGGTACATACAAATTGCCTTTAATCTTATATTTTAAGTATAACGGTCAACCTCCATTAAAACTTGTAGCGTTAAAATTATTTTTCAATACCAATAGATTTCTTTTTGTGTAGGTACAAATCGAGCAATTATTATTTAATTATTAGGTAGGCATGTTCAAAAGGCAGTAAAATCAAGTGCCAACTTTTTGCTATATTATTAAGTTTATATCAATTAGGGCTGTTATATTGCGTTACTAATGGGTTTATTTTTGAGTGAATAATAGAATATTTTGTTTTTATGACAGTCAGATATTTTATTTAGAACTAGCTAAAAAAAATAAAAAATCCTATAATTTTATAAAAGTTTACGATATAACGCAAATAAAACATGTGACTGACGCTAGAGGTCAACGAACGTTGCGTAAGTAGGCCATTCGGAGTCAATACCGCTTAGTAGGCAGGCTTGTATAACTTAGGCTTGTGCAAAACTTGCACGCTATACATTGTGGTTTTGAAAAATACTAAATCACTAAAACTACAAAATGAGGTAAAAGGTTATTGGTATTGTATTGTGTTTAGGTAGTATAACAATAATGCGAGTTTTTGCTAGCGTTCTGGTTACATCCTGTATAGGTATAACTCTTATAGATCAATCTCCACAGGGCGGTACTATCACCGACGATAGTAGGTCGTACCCGTAGTATAAGATTTTACTTCTCACCAAACCAAATTCGAGTGTCGAAATACTTCCGCGTTACAGTAAACTGGATCTTAATAGCCTTGTTTTAAAGCTCCAGTTTGTCTACACTTCTACAGCCAGAGCTCCAAGCGGAAACATTGGGAAATTAAAATCAGTGGCATTGAATATTTGACTGCAATTCAAGGCTCTTAGGTCCATTTTACTTTGATGTTATTGTGTTTCGACTCTCGAATTCTAGCAACGTTTGGTGAGACGTAAAATCTTATACTACGGGTACAGACTCGTTGCGATTCCCTCGCCCGTGGAGATGGCGCCTAAGGTCGATAAAATTAAGAAATAGAAGAATGATTATGATTATTGAATTAAAATAACACTAAAATAATAATTAGCTGATGTTAAATGACTTGATGAGGCATACACAATCAAGGGCGATTAAGTTCAAATTTGTATGCGATCCATGACGTGCGGTCGTGTGATTTAGTTCAATTAACTGGGACTGTAATTAAAGGTCTAAAAGATCTTGCCGGATCTTACGTGGAGTGGATATTTATAACATAACGCTTAAGGGACAGAGTAGACACGATGCTTTTAGCATCAACAATCGGCATTTAATTGCTTTTCGGAAGCTCGATGCCACGATTGAATGCTCTCCTAACGAACTCCGCACACATAAAATCTCCAGTCGCAGCAATCCAATCAATTTTATTTACTACTAGCCCTCGCGATTTCATCCGCATGGACTACACAAATTTCAAACCCCTATTTTACCCCCTTACAGAAAGAATTTTTAAAAATCCTTTCTTAGCGGATGACTACGTCATAACAGTTGTCTGCATGCCAAATTTCAGCCCGATCCGTCCAGTAGTTTGAGCTGTGCGTTGATCAGTCAGTCAGTCAGTCAGCTTTAACTTTTAAATATTTAGATTTTAATACAACGATCAAACACAGACAGTCGCCAAAACGCGATGCAGCATCGAAACAATCGCTAACACGCGCAGTTTCACAACAGCGATCGAATGCAGAAAGAAAGAAAAGAGAGAAAGAAAAATGTTTATTTTGTCAATTGTGCCACACATCACGTGTTATACCGATTGGTTGGTTATCCCGGCACTTCCTCCACTTGAGCATTAAAGCCAAAGTGCCTCGAGCACAAGAAGCGCGGGAATTAACAGCCGACAAAACGCGATGCAATCGCAAAATCGGCGATCGCTGATGCTAAAACCATCGTGTCTGCTATGGCCCTAAATCATTTCATGGCCCGATGTAGAGCGGCGAGCTATACCTAGTACCTACTTATTACGAAATATCCCCCTTAAATCCGCGAATATAACTGTTCAACTCTTGAAGGATAGAAACATTTAGTCAGATATGTCATTCCGGTAACGGTATACTTGTTTAATTGCAGTTTAAGCCTAGTTAGTTAGTTCTGATCTCCGTGTTTATTGTAGACACAAGGTAGTGGGCTAAGAGCCAGCGCATGCCAGACTTTCGTTATTTTATAAAAGCCGAAAGTTTCTCTGCGTATTGACTCCAACACATGGAAGAATGATCAGCAACTAAGTATTAAGTTTGGATCATGGTGGCTTTGGAACAAAACAGGTAGGTAGGTACTAAAGGTGTAAACAATCTTACGTTAAAGTAAAGTCTAATTTTTTTTAAATAGTAGGTATCTTCGGAATAGTACCTATTAAAAATCACGTCATGCATTGCTTCCTCAGTATCGTGGCAACGGGCAACCCCCTGCCGTGACGTGATTTCTCA
This sequence comes from Maniola hyperantus, assembly GCF_902806685.2. Classification (NCBI taxonomy): domain Eukaryota; kingdom Metazoa; phylum Arthropoda; class Insecta; order Lepidoptera; family Nymphalidae; genus Maniola; species Maniola hyperantus. Next base: position 4,195,378 of record NC_048546.1, on the reverse strand, counting down.
TACTATTCCGAAGAAATAGAAAAAAATAGACTTTAAGTAAGTATATTTTGACGTAAGATTTTATACGTCTTTGTTACCTGTTGTCATAAACTTCATAGTTGCGGATCGTTTCTCCCTGTGTTGGGGACAATACGCAGAGAAACTTACAGCTTTTATAAAATAACGAAGGTCTTGCACGCACTGGCTCTCTTTCTATATAGACACTGAGTCCAGTTTTTGCGCGTAATGAAATTGTCAACGCGATTACAAGACAAGATTGTCGTTGGGTTGTGACAATGAGAGGACATGAGAATGGGTGTGTCGGGTTCGGACCGGATATTTGTTTTATAAATATTGTGTAATGCTACGAGTAGCTAAGAGTTTAAGCAGTTTAATGACGGAGATAAAAAGCTCTGTGTGACTCAATCTGTTAACTAAAATTTTATTGTTATCATAATGTATTCATAATTTTAATTAGGTAATAACAATGACATGTCGAGCTCAAGTTATATAGGTACTTAATTAATAGGTACCTACTTAAATTGAAAATATTTATATTAGGTAGGTATGCCTAACTAGATAATGCCCTCGACCTCGTCCATGTGGTTTCTTAAGAAACGCGTGGAATTTTTTCGAATGTCCGGGATAAAAAGTACCTGGCCTATAGATAGGTAGGTAGCAGGGGCGTCCATTTCATAGAGGCATTACAGCACTGCTTACCCTACCTATAATGAATCAATCATCAATGCTCATTTTCCTTTAGGCCTTGCTAGTAAATAGGTTCCTATCTAACAACTGATTACCCAGCTTATAAATCCTATGCATGCCACTGGTAGGTAGGTATGAGTCCGATATGCAAGCGTAAGGTCTGTACCAAAAAATCGGTTAAACAGATATGAGCCGTGAAAAGCTAGCAGACAGACAGACACAGACACACTTTCGGACGTAATAATAATTTTGGATAATATTATAGGGACCTAATGGATATTTGGATAGGTACTAGGTACCTGTACCTACTTATAACCTACCCTATGAATTTTCAGGTACATTTAGAAACAGCTTAATGAGGCTTATGAGCTTAATTTAGTAAAAACACACTTAAAGCTATGAAGAGCTTTTTAATTTAGACGCATTTTTTAATATTTCTATTTTTTTTGCTCCAACTAGCTAAGTAAATAACAGCTTATACCTACAGCTTCCTTTATTATGTCAAATACATATTGTGAAAATACTGCAAGTTGTGAAAATAAAAACTTTGAAAGAAAGCTTTAGTTTTAACGAAACATTGAAAGATTTATTACCTTATTGTAATAAACAATTCAAAGGAATGAAAAAAAAATATTAAGTAGAATAAAATAATTTAGAGCTTAACATTTTGACAGGAAGTTAAAATTATTGAATGGAAGCAATTATTGATTAAAGTAAGTATAGCTTACTGCTTTTTGCTGAACTGGATCTATAAGGTCGACACCGGTCCACATAATCACTATCACAGTCACTATATTGGCTATTTGATCTAGTCCTGTAACATTGAGCACAAGTCGGTGGTCTGTGCAGTATCCTGGGGTAGTCCGACCTCGGGCAGGCCTCAGGGTTGCAACAGCTTTCCCTCACGTCCATCTTGAGTCTAACTATCACAGTGCCGGCTTGTCGAAAGAGCGCGAAATCTGGGATCTTAGTGTAATCCATAACAGACGATCGCACTTGACATCCCCAAAACTGATGTCGCACGCGTCGTGTCGGTTGAGCGACTAAATGACTTGGTGTGACGGCGCGTAAGATAAAGGTTAGTCTACACCGGCCACGTGCGGATCCGAGTCGGCAGTGGGGAGCGGGGCGACGAATAGCCGGCATGGTCCTCGATTGCAGCGCCGAAGCAGCCAATGCCGATGGCGGCGAAACTTGAAGGCGGGTCCCAATCCCTCCCAGTTGAAGCAACTTTAAGTAGCCGGGGGTCTGATTTTGCGTACGTGTATACAGGGGTTGGAAATTTTCATTGAGCGAAAGTTCTGACGCGGATCTCGTTTCAGTATTATACATAGAGGTCGGATCTCGCGGGTACATAACGGTTCAAACGCAGTCCGTTTACCTTAGGTAGGTATAGCGCTTTGTTATATCGTTGAAATAATATAAACTCTGTTATCTGTCAATGCAAAAGTAGATATTTATCATAATTTAAATTACTACCTACGCGTTAGTTAATTAGACGTTTAATTTTTTCAATAATTTACTTTTTATATCTTTTAATTAATTAAGCTATATAATATTAGTAAAGTGCGCTTTTTTACTTAGATAATATTGTGATATGAGTTGAGTTCCCAAAAATACCTAGATAAAGGACTTCACTTATTTTCCAAACGATGAAATGATCCTATAACCAACCCGATTAAGTTATTGTCTAATAAACACCTCTAGTGTTTTCCTCTTGCTGCCAAGATTCCACAGCGTAATTCCTTCAGATATTCAATTTCAGTTTTCAGTTGACTCATTCAATAGCTAGTTAGGTATGTCTCGTAGTTAGTCATAAAATTCAGTTGAGTCAGTTCGCCGGATACACTATATGGCATCTTTGTTTACTTTCTCTTATGAAATGGTGCATAGCTTAGCTACAAATCATTGGTAAATTTGATCTCGTATAAAATTATTCTGACTTTATTGCTACAAGCTAGATACAAATAGGTGGTAAATAGGTTATTGATCAAATCCTGATCGATGTTTCGAACAGCACTGACGTTTCGTAGACATAGGTAGCTAAGTAGGTAGGTATGTACCTAATAGAAGGACTTTAATCAGCTTAACTTTAAGTTGCAAGATTTTTAAACTGCTGTTGTTATATTTCCCAAGAAGGTATTCTTTGAGAAGAGATAGAGTCCTATAAGAATGGATTTTAATATTAGTAGGTAAGGGCCTTTAATATTTTACTTTTCTTTTTGTTATAATCGTATCTAATATCTGAAGCACCTCACTACACACAACACTACAGTCTTCAATAGTTCCTAAAAATCTGTAATTTTCGTTACGGACTCCGAGTAAGCTTGCACCCTCGTTGTAAAAATCCATAAACACGTCCTACGTCAACTTATTCTCATTAGATACAAATACCTAATTATAACCAATTATGTACCTACCTAAGTATAGGTGCGTGCATGGGAGCACAATAAATCTTCCATGCAAGTCATAAAGGATAGTGCAATAGGTAGGAAGATTTTGAATAAACTGAATAACTCTACTATGAGTCTAACAAAGTTTCTGCAAAACAGGTTTTCCATGCATTCAGTATCAGTAAGTATACCTATATCGCTTATCAGATATAAATATATTATGTGATTACTATTAATTTATGCAACTAGGTATGGTAGGTATAAATTATTTATGAATGAGAATAGTTCGTATTATGTACCTATTAATCAAGTAGGTAGGTATCTATAGGTAGAGCTTACTTATTTATAAATCACCTTTGCGTTACTGAGCTAGCCGGATCAGTTAAGTTTATTTTTAGTTCTGAAAAGGACCTGGGTATTTACAGCACAGACTAAGTAAGTATTACCTAAGTACCTTATACCTAAGCGTAAAATCCCTAAGGATGCATACGACCTTTGTTATGTGATATCTAGGTACCTACCTAACCTACTAGTCACGATTGAGTGATCAACTTAGTATAACTAGATAGGTACTTGTCTTATCTACAGCCATACCAAATATTTAGTCAAATCAATGCACTGTACCTACATAAAAGTTTTAGTAGCTTCATGGTTACGAAGCGATCAATAATCAGCTTCTGAAATAACTACCTATTCTGTACAGTATGGTCATAATATCTAGATACCTAAGTACCAGATGCAACTTCGTCCATCGTACCTACTTACTTAGATTTAGATTTTGTAAAAATCCCGTGAAAACTGATATTTTAGGATAAAAGTAGGTATTGCCTATGCCGTCTCCAGGATGCAAGCTATCTTGTACCAAGTATAGATGACGCCCACACAAATTCGTCAAATGGTTTTACGACTTTTAAAAATCCTGTAGGAACTCTTTGAACAGATTAGGTAGTAGATGTATAACAAAGTAGGTATTACCTACCAACCATAACCTAAAACTAAACAGCTAAGTATAAAGAATAGGTGTGCCTTTAAATAATCGGAGATTTTATCGTTTTCAACCACGAGTTTCTAAAATAAGTCCATGATAGCCATACAATTAATGGTCGAGCAAGTTTCAAGACGTAGACTAGTAAAGCCTTAAATTTTATAAGCTTAGCTAATGGCTTGAGCTTTACAAATTTACAGGTTCAAACTTGCTCTATCTCAATAGATAGAGCAAGTTTCAGTGACAGTTTTTGAAAGAAATTAATTTCCTAAACAAAAACTGTCAAACCCTCAAGATTATTCAGTTGATAAAACTTATTGGACTATTGAAAAATCGGTCCATAATAAATAATATTTTGCGCTATTAACTATGACGAAAAGGGAATTTGATTCGATGATATAGAATAAAAGTGGTTCAATGAAATATTGATAACTGACGTAGGTGGCTGTTGTTTATCAAACACCTATTATTACGATGGACCGTATTAGTTACGTCATTAGTTTGATAAAATAATTGAATGGTTTAGGTTTAGGTAGTTTACTCTGGCCTGGTAAAATATTTGTTTGAGAATGAATAAAACAGCTGATATAACCACAGACTTCAGAAAAAAATTAGTTATCTTATTTAAAAATATATGTACTTATCTACTTATTTAATAGTTTGTTTTTACCAATGAACAAGATTTTAATAGCACGTTCTTATGGTGATGATGGCTTGTCCGAGTAAAGTTCAGTAAAGTCCAGTTGCATGACAAGTGGCTTCAGATAATGATTATGTTAAAGTTACCGTTAAACTTTGACCGTCAATAAAATTAAAATAGGCTGTGCAATTCAACGATTGTTAACTTTGGACTGGTTAACTTAGTGGAAGTATGAATACTTACTACCAAGTGCAACCCTCGTTGCTTTTATTGGTGGTCAAAGTAACTTTGTAACTTTAACTGCCTGTCATGCAACTTAATTTCCTAAGTAAGCTCTACACTCTACATTATATTATTATGTTTTGTTTTTGTTTTCGTATTAATATAAGTAATTAGGTACCTATGTAGGTAAGCACATACAAGGCCTTTGCGTCGAGCAGTGCCCTGACGGGACTTCGTGTTCATATTACGAACTTAGGTAGGAATATGATGTCCCTACATGAATGCAAATGAAATAAATAAATGAAAAATAAATAATTAATAAATGAGTTTACAACGAGCAATGCACATTTCGAATAATATCACGTCATGATAGATAAGTAGGTAGGAACTTTTCTGTGAATGCCAATAGCACCTGTGTTGTATGATGTAGGTATCAGCCAAGAGCTTCCTGTTGATATTAAGATAGTAGATGTCCTAAGAAATTGCCTGCAGACTGCGAGACGTCGGTGGTATCAAAAATGTAAGTAATCGAATTCCTTCAAGCCATTCGCAGAGTGCACGACACGCTTGTAAGAAATGCATCATCTACACTAATATTATAAAGAGGAAAACTTTGTTTGTTTGTTTGTTTGTTTGTTTGTACTGAATAGGCTCAAAAACTACTGGACCGATTTTAAAAATTCTTTCACCATTCGAAAGCTACATTATCCACGAGTAACATAGGCTATATTTTATTTTGGAAAAAAATAGGGTTCCGTAAGATATTTGGGTTTTTCGGACACAAGGTGTATAAAATCAACCAGAAAAGTTACTTATTTTGCGTACGCTGCCTAAACTATAAAAGATAGAACCATAAAATGTTCTAATTAATTGTAGATCTTATAAATATCTACAAAAAAGTCCGCGACACACTATACCCATCTATGTCGAGTGAGGCACAGCAACCATTTTTTTATTTAAAAATCTTGAATTTTTTTTGGACTACATTTAAACGCGTTTATTTTACTCATGCTATTAATCCTTATCAAAATAAATGATTTCATCACTAAGAACAGTTTATGGAGATAATATTTGGTCTTTGAATGATTAAAATTGGACGTTTGGTTTTGAAGTTATGGCGAAATTAAAATATTACGATTTCTGCTGCACGGCCCGTTGTATTATATAAAGAGGTAATGTCGTTAAGTTTGTTTGTAGGGGGTAATCTTTAGAACTACTGAACCGATTTTAAAAATTCTTTCACCAGTAGAAAGCTACATTATTCCTGAGTGACATAGGCTATACGGGATCTTTAAAAACCTAAATCTACGCGGGCGAAGCCGCGGGGATTAGCTATATTATATAAAGAGGTAATGTCGTTAAGTTTGTTTGTAGGGGGTAATCTTTAGAACTACTGAACCGATTTTAAAAATTCTTTCACCAGTAGAAAGCTACATTATTCCTGAGTGACATAGGCTATACGGGATCTTTAAAAACCTAAATCTACGCGGGCGAAGCCGCGGGGATCAGCTATATACTATATACTTATAATAAAACTGTAACAGGTCAAATTCTGTACATTGAAGATATTTTGAAAATTTTTTTTCGAGGGCACTCTATAATCGATACTGAACCCAAAACTGTAATTTTTTTCATTTTTGTCTATCTGTCTGTCTGTCTGTCTGTATCACGGCCGCGCATCACGCAGAAACTACTGAATGGATTCCAATGAAACTTAGTACGATTTGAGGTCATACTATGAGGAAGAATATAGGATACTTTTTATCCCGAAATTCAGCATGGTTCCCGTAGGAGAGGGGATGAAAGTTAAAATGTATACTGAGTTGTAATTCATTAACGCGTAGTCCGATTTCATTCATTCTTTTTTTGTTAGAAAGGGAATATTTTAAAGATTGTTCCGTAAATATTTCAAGGTCATCGGTTTTTAACCGACTGTCAAAAAGGAGGTGGTTCTTTTTCTACATTGATTTTTTCGAGGTTTCTGGACCGATTTGCAATTTTTTTTTAAATCAACAAAAAAAGTTTTCGTGGTGGTCACATAAAAAATTCTGGTTTCGACTCCTTAATCCTGATGCTGCAGGGTTACTGCCCGCCTGAGTTATCAAGATTCAGGAAGTGTTCATAGTGAACCAAGTGGTACCAAGCAACGACTTTATTCTCAGACTTCAAGTCCCAACTCCTCAACCCTGATGATGCAGGGTACAGCACTCCTAAACTATAATGTTTCAGTAACTGCGGATGATGCAAAATTAATTTAGGTACCAAGCATAGGCTACATCATTGAACTTCGGATCCTAACTCCTCAATCCTGATGCTGCAAAGTACTAAAGTCCTAAATCGTGGGGATTTTAGAATTTCTGATAGTGAATTGATATTTTAGGTATCAAGCAACGGCTTCACAATGACACTCCCAATCCGAAATACTCCACCCGAGCGAAGCCGGGGCGGGTCAGCTAGTTATAAATATTTCGGAGATTACATGGAGTCAGCTATTTTATTAAAAGTGCTTCATTATACCTTTAGGTATGTATAGGTATGCATGTGTTGGACACGGATTTTTCATTTTTGAATTTAATGCTATAATAGATTATTTCAGTAGGGTATAGGTAGTAGGTATACACATATAGTTCGTGACAGGTTGAGATGGCAATCAGGGTATGAGGCGGGAGCCGGGAAGGCGGGGGGACGCCCCACACACCCGCATGTCACCCGCGCTATCCCGCGGGTATTTCTATCCCTATTGCCATCTCAACCTGTCGCGTACAATACCTTTTATACTTAAATGCGAAAGTGTGATTTTTGATTTATTGATTTGTTGGTTTATCATTCAATCACACCGCAATGGATCAACGTGATTTAGTTAATGACCTATAGGTACATAGAGTGATACTTTTTATCTCGGAAAAAATGTAGGTAGTTTCCATGGGATTTTTAAAAACTTGAATTTTCGCGGATGAAGTTGCGGGCATCAGCCAGTATTTTAATAAATATGGGGTGCATATGGTCTTATTGTAAGAGTACAAGCTATAGATATTAGGTATACCTCCCACACCCCACTCTTCTTCTATAATAATCTATAATATAAAAATGAATCACTAAATATTATGTTGCTCATCGCAAATCTCGAGAACTGCTGAACCGATTTCGCAAATTCTTTTTTTATAATATTCCTTCAAGTCTCGTACTTGAAGGAATATTATAAAAAAAGAAAAATTTAAAAAATTTGAATCGACTGTTAGGCGGACCGAAGTTCGCCAGGGCAGCTAGTATCTCATAAATCATAATTTCTTCTATCAACGCACAGCCTCGAAGCGCTGAAACAGCTGAAACAGTAATGTACCTAGCAAGTTGAAATTTTGTAAATTTAATAGAGGGTTACTTTAAGTATGAACCTTGTTTTGGTGAAAAGTTTTAAGTAGGTAGTGTAGTAAGGTTTAGTAAGCGTAAGTTTTAGTAACGATCACTAAACTAAATTTCTAACACTGTAACACATCTTACACATAAAACTAATACAGGATGATGTGAGATAACAACAACGTCATCATGTGGACGTCACTGATTTTCCCTAACTTTGTACTGCAAATTTCCTTGGAAATATTGACATTGACCTTTATGGCGAGTCAACATTCTGAGGTAATCCGTTATCTTGAGTTACCAGTTAAGTACAACACGCACTATTTTTAGTGTCAATAATTACAAGAAAGACCCAAAAGGACTTTGGAGCTAAAACCTGATGGCATTTATCACGTATACTACTTAGAAAAGTGACTCTCTATGACGTAAATTCTGTCCATATCGGATAGCCGCTGCATATAATAAGAAAATGTATCTATCTATGGTAGGTAGGTATATATATACCTAGTAACAATGTTTCGACTATCTATAGGTAATTTGGTATTAAGTAGGTAGGTACTTACTAAAAATGAGTAAATAAACTTATACTATCTGCTTAAATAAATAAAAAGAGATAAGTATTGACGCAAAACCTGATCTTCATTCTGACCTGATTTTGATTCATGACCTTAGTGATAGACAGTGGCGGATTTGCACTAAGGCCCAATAGGCCCGGGCCTAGGGCGGACATGTATTAGGGGCAGCCAATCGTGAAAAAATTTCAATGATGTTATGATAAAATTTGGCGATAAAAATCGTTAAGTACCTTATATGTAGTCTATTATCATGAATGCTGAGAAATGGGCAGCTGGTATTTACCACATAGCCAGGGGCCTAGGGCGGCCAAGACTGCAAATCCGCCACTGGTGATAGATAGGTATAGGTGGGAAAACCGGGAACTTTAAACTTATTATTTTATGATATAATTTACATCAAATAAAAATAACAACATCAGCTTCGGCATTAAATATATTCTATGTAGGTATACCTACTGAGTATCCTTAGATATCACGTTTGTGATAGGTGCACTAACATACAAAAATCCGAAGTCCAAAAGTCTGATCGAAAAGTGTCGCTAACAGCTGAACCAAAATAAACAAATTAGATAAGTATGTACTTAAGTGCTTGAGTTTCGCATTGTAAAATTTGATTTATTAAGCTAATGATAAAGTATTAATCACAAATGACAAAATATATGCCTACGCAGAATCGTTGGTGAGCTGATATCTATATTCACGAACACTTTTTGACGTCCGTAAGCGTAGGAGAACTAGGGTAACCGACATAGATCAAAGCTGAAGTGGCAATGAGCAGGGCACATAGTTCGGAAAACCGATAGACGTTGGGATCCCAAGGTCTTGGAATGGCGAATTTGCACCGAAAGGCGGGACGGACGACATCAGACGAGTCGCAGGGATCCGCTGGATTCAGGAGGCGCAAGACCGTGGCGTGTGGAAGTCCCTACAAGAGACCTATGTCCAGCAGTGGTTGTCTATCGGTTGATGATGATGATGATGATGACGATGAAGCTCATCTTGTAATTATTCATCAAATATCGTATCCTTTGATAGATAATCAAAGAATAATCAAATATCGTATCTAACCGAGTAGCATTTCAACGTTCCATTCATTGAGTCTCATTCACACGCAACGGCACGCGTCTACGTGTACTACAGCGGGAAACGCCAGATGCGACGTAATGCCTACCCGGAAGAATGGTAACGGAATCCGGAATTACGTATACGTCACTTATCTGAGGGACTCATCTAATTTTCGGCGTATCGATAAAACTGTAATAGTCTGCTGTTAAGACAGTAAAAACTAATTTCGCATTGTCATGGTGATGAGTGGCCACAGCTCACACTTACCTACCCTCTAATTGAATGGTATAATACTAAATTATTCGACGCTTGTCAAGATTTTGTCACGGACGATTTTTTTCACTCGTGGATAAAACGCGTGCCTTTTCCGCTGCGGTTCGCGTAGCATTTGGTCTTGTGTGGGGGAAGATGTTCTTCTCTAATTCATGATCATCACCATCGTCCGATAGACGTTCTTTCCTGGACTCTCTCTATCTGAGGTCTCTTATAGGGATCTCCACACGCCACGCCCTTGCTCCGCCTGAATCTAGCGGTTCCATACGACTCGTTTGATCTGTCCACCTAATGGGGGTCTTCCAACATTCGCCTCCTGGTGCGAGGTTGTCATTTCACTCCTTGGGATCCCACTGTCTATCGGTTTTAGAATTATGCGCCCTGCCCACTGCCACTTCAGTTTTGCAGCCCTTTGAGCTATATCGGTTACTCTGGTTCTCCTATCTTATTATGTTGAACAGATTAGGTAGGTACACCTATGATATTTCTAAGATGCCTATACTGTACCTACTTAAAACCGCCGCGGTCCCTATTCCACTGGGTTATTAAGTATCCTGGGATTACCATATCTTGCCTTATCATTGCATCAACTAAGGGGTATGAAACACTGTGTAGTACTACAATACTTGCACCGTAATGATGATAATGATTGTGAGTTAAGTAACTTATTCATGTATTTAATCAGTCATAAGAGATGAGTAACAATTATTAGTTAGGTACTATACTAACTTTTATGTCACTACATTTCATATAAATCTGTATCATATTCGATAAAATATGATTTATTTCCTTATAACGTGATTTTTATTGATTGGCACGTTGACTTGGCGATTAATGCAACTAGATCTAGATTTCGTCCTGGGTACAGCACGAAATCTGCGATAATAAATTAATGTAATATTGACAAGCAGAAAATTAGGATTTTAAAGTATTCCGTTACTTGAATTCTATGATGTAATTTTGAAACTCTCCTGGCCATCATAGAGTCCATCAATATTTCCTTAGATGCTATGAAGTTGTTTCTACGATCGCAAGCAGTGCATACGCTTTAAAAGTATTCCTAATGATGCGTTTGGGTGGTGGCGTCCCACAAGGGGGTGTCGATCCCCCTTGCTTTTATCCATGTTCATTGATTCCTTAACTGATGTACTATCTGTGTCCTTCCATCTTTATGCCCACGACTTGCAGATTTATACGACGGCGCCTATTGATGACTTCCCTGTGACTATTGAAACTAAGTTAGTTCCTGTAGTAGGTAACTCAAGTAGGCTGTCAGTGAATGCAAGTAAGTCACTGGCTACCTTGACCATTCAGATTGTCAATCAAATTTAAATCTCAGTCATAAGTTATTAGCTGATCCACCCGGCTTCGTCCGAGTGAAATTTGATATGTAGGTACCTACTTATACACAATTACCTAATATACCTGTACCTAACCTTTACCTAATGGTGAAAGAAACATAAAAATCAATTCAATAGCAATAGAGTTTATTGATTAATAATAAATAAATAATAAAAACATTGTTTATTGATCGAAAAACATAGATACAAGTACATATACATATTTAAATGTACAATACGTCCTTATAATATTAGAAACAAACAAACGAACCTTTCCTTTTTATAATAAGTAGGTATTAGGTATATGTACTTAATAATAGAAATAGTATAGATTTGGCAATTAAAGACTCTAATTCAACCAGTAAATAGGTAGGTTATTTTACCAATACATATTTTTATACGACACATTTATTGAACAATTTTTATTTTATGAATCATAACAATATCATAACCAACGGTCTAGAGATTTGTTTGAGGAAGTCTGGTAAATATTAAAACCACGTGTACCAAACATGCTACTGACCCTTCATAATGTTTTAGCAAGAAAAATCCAACATTTACTTAGAAACATTAATTATAGCGTGCGATAAGTATCATTACCGTTGTTGATATAATTGAAGTTATTAGCTTCCCTCCTAACAACCTGTTATGATTAAGAGTAAAGAAGCGTGAGACGATGCTCGAAAGTTCATTTAGCAAATTAGTTTGATTTGAATAGAGTTATTTATTATTTAAAATGTACATACTGGCATTATGTAGGTACCTACACCTGATGGAAGGCATTGCATTCATTAGAGTGCAACCTTAAATTCATTTTGTACAGATCATTAGCCTAACTGCTTATTGTATCTATTACCTAAATCTTTTGTGACTCAAGAGCATGCCGAAATTTCCAAAATAGGTGCCTATACTTTACCTACCTACTCATTTATTTTCCTATAGGTATTTTACCGATCATGATATGAATGTTAAATTAAATAGTAGGTATAATATCTAAATACATAGTATAGGATGAGTTTTAGCAAGCAATCCGTTTGCAGTTTTGGCCGAAGTCAACAATTTTCTTATTAAAACTTTGTAAGTAAAAAAAAATCGAACCCAGACCCTGGTCCCTGTGAATAGGTAGCCGCTTAGCTAGAATACTAGGAGCCAAAATACTAACACAAATGCGGTTAATTGAACTAATCTTTACCGTAGCATCATACTAGTTGTGGGGATTCTGAGAGGTCGCAATTACGTTTTTGATAAACACAGTTGTAGTAACTAGATGAAATCATGTCACTTAGCCCGATTACAAGAATCATTTTACCGTATTTGTGACAATATTAGTAATAGAGAGAGAGCCAGCGCGTGCCAGACCTTCGTTATTTTATAAAAGCTGAAAGCATGGCAACCCCCTGCCAGACAACCTTAAACTTGTAAGGGTCTGGGGTTTCCACAACACTAAATCTGTGTTTCTGGCAATGCATGACGTGATTTCTAATATATATTTTTTTTCTTTATTGATCACGTTTTCAATAAAACATTTAAAATATACAAGTTCGCCATCCTCTAGAAACTGTTGAAGTTTATGTGTAAAATAAAAAAATTACTTTATACTTTGACGTAAGATTGTTATCTGTTATCTCCCAAAGCCACCATGATCCAAACCAACGTTCCTCTCAGTGTTGGGGACATTTCGCAGACAAACTCACAGCTTTTATAAAATAATGAAGGTCTGGCACGCGCTGGCTCTTAGTCCATAAAGTCAAGTAGATGAGTCAATCCTATGGAAGCTTTGAATGCTAGTGTTAACACACAATACAACATAATGCCATAAAACTATTAAGGACCCCATTGTTAGTACAACGGAGGATGCTACCCGCTGTGATTTTAAAAAGGTGGAAGGACCACCGTTTTTGACTTTAAAAATAAAAGCTTATTAGTTTAAGTACCTACTTGAACATAAAAAAAATAAGAATAATAAGAGAAAGAATAAAATGAAGTAAGTAATCTTGTAAGATGGGATAGCTATTTTGAAAAATATCTGCCTGCTGTATTTTCCTCATAATTTGAAAAAGACATAGCACGTATGGCCCCTAAATTATCTTCTGTACACATACTCATAAATTCAAATGGATGGCGACCTTACGGCGGTTACGCACTCATCCGATCCGAATCCGTAAAAATGCGTTCCCTTTTGTTTTGTACGGTAGCTTATGACATAATATACCTATCGTAGATATTTTTTATATCCGTATTTTCACAGATTCGGATCAGATGAGTGCGTGATGGCTGTAAACCTACTCAAAAAAAAAAAATAATTTAAATTAAGCAGACATGACAGCTTTTTGTTCATAACGTAAATAAGTAAGTAAGTACTTTCTGTATGATCCGCCGTAGTTTTCATATTGATACAAGTTGTATGTACTCTATCGCTTAACAACTTAACAATTATAGGTATTGTGTCCTCATTAAAGCACGCATGGTAGCTACTGGTACTTGATAATTTGTTCCTGATATTATCGCTCGCATAACTGAGGTATATTGTTAGCTAAAAAACATTACCATTGTTACATATGTTAGTTTTTTGTCACCTGGGTTTTTACCCGGATAAGCGCGGTGCAATTAAAATATCTCGTCCCGTGATGCCTCTCGTGATCGTGGTCGAACGAGTAAAAAAGCCGGATTAAAATTAGGGTAAGTGCTCACTTTAGTCATCCTATAAAGAAGAGATTAGAGAAAATCCGTAGTAGATTCACTTGATGATTCAAAAGCACTTAGTAAATTTATACGAATAGAATTATACAGGAAAACTTTTGCCAAACGTGAAACCTTTAAAATGATATTATGTACAAAATTTAAAAACACCAATTAACTAAGCAGAGACATAGAAGTCTGGCGAAGAGATTTATATGGGCGTTTACAAGAAAATTAATGAAAAAGTGCCAGACGCCAGCAATAAAGAATTTTGGATCTGGCACGCGAGTATAAATGATTTAATAGGCTACTTGACACTTTTTTTAAGTTGGTCTTAAATGGTTAATATTTGTCCTATTATATCAAAAAAATTAACACTATATTTTTTTGCGCCCTAAAAACCGTAAAACTTTAATTTAAAAATATATTTTTCTTAGACAGGTGAAAACACTGTCGGCCATGTTTGGCCGATAGATTATCTGTGCTCTGACATCATGCATTTGTAAACAACAGCATAACCTCCCAAAGTTTAATAAACATGACTTCTATACTAGTTTACATGAAAAATATAGTAATTATCGTTATTGTATCATCCGAGAATGTAAAAAACGCATCGATAAAGACCACAGGAAAGTTGTGGATTAGAGTGCCCAGTGAAATAAATATACGTAACACGCAAAGACTTGCTTAAAGGGATCCTATCCTATATGACTAACGACTTCAACCCAAATTTATTTTTGCAAACATCACTTTGTTGTAAGTCTTACTTAATAACTTATTCAATTTATAAAGAGAAAACGATATTTTTTTACGTTTACTATGAGTTTTTAGAAATATATAAAAACTAGCTTATGCTCGTGACTTCGCCCGCGTGGACTTCATAAATTTCAAACCTCCATTTAACCCACTCAGGGGTGGAATTTCAAAAAATCCTTTCCTAGTGGATACCTTCTCAAAGATACAAAGAACACACGCACAAAATTTCATGTATCTAGGACCAGCTGTTTAGATGTTTAGGCTGTGCGTTGATGTATAAGTTAGTCAGGACTCTAAATTTTATATATATGGATACTACGTTAGTCCCCGCGTGACATAGGGATGACATTTCTTTGTTTACATATTAATGACGTCACATCATGGCTGACAGCGTTTTCTGCGTTTCAAATAAAAATAAAAACTGTATTTTTTAAAATTAGATTTATATATCCATCCTGCGTTTTTAATAATTGTTATTGATATATTTCGTTGTCTTATGCAAAATACTATAATAAATAATCATTTATTGGACGGAATTAGATATGAGTCAAGTAGCCTATTTTTCTGCCATCAACTCCCTTTTTAAGATAATTTAGAGTGACAATAATAAAATGTTGTGCACAGTCATATTACCAGTAACCTTAAATTTAGAAGTTCAAAATAACATTCCAAAACTCTCTCGAAAATGATCTTTGGTATATTATGTTCCATAAAAGAGCCGTTTAAATTTGCAAAGTATTTATTGGCCACTAAAATGGCGGACTCCTGTATGAGGGCGGCATCTTTGCATTGAATTACCCGTGTTTTGTTTACCGTTAACATATAAACATTGAAACAATACTCGAGTTAACTTTCACGTTATATATGACGCAATAAATTGATGCATTGTCTGGCGTAAGGTCTATTCTAAAGCTCCTATTTTGTACTTTTGTTTTTACTTTAACGGTAGTAGTGCAACCTCTCCAAGGAGGTCCATAAAGTTTCGCCACAAAAACTAGCGTGCGACTGCCTGAAAATGTTCGCTGTTTGAATTGTTATTGTCAATGTACTGGCTTTATAAAATATGGTCTACAGCCTACACAATGTCGTGTCGGGCCTTTACATGAAACAATTAAATTTTAAACAAGTGAACACCGTGAAATTTCGTTTCGGAACGCGTCAATTGACGTATCATTGAATATTTGTGTTTGATAAATTGTGCGTCAACAATACGCCCCCTTCCGGTATATCGCATTAGCGGGCGGTACACTCGGGCTTATTTATAAACAATTATTTTTAATTTATCAGGGATTTGCAAATACATACATGTAAAGAGTCATCAGTCATCATAGTAGGATATTAAGATTTCAATCGACTATTGTAAAATAGACTACTAAGCAAGCGTCTTACAAAATAAACTTTTAAAATTTTCACCCTCACCCATGGGTGCCTGGAGCACTTTGACTACCCATTGTGCCAGATCTTTTTTTTCAGCAAATTGTATAGAACTCCCATCGCTCTAGATTTCAACATGGGGTTATACAACTGGTAGATCAACAAATTCCTAAAAGCCAGAAACGCATTGGCAGTGCTGTAAAATATTCATTCGTGGCAACAATACCTGAGCATCCCGCTGTTTGCTCACTATGTAGGTAGGCACCTATATTAAGTATAAATAACAATTAAATACAACATCAACTACGTGTTTTTAAACCTATGCTTATTAATATGTATTAGGTATAGCATCAACTGCAGAACTACTACATATAACTTTACAAAAACTCATCTCTATCAACGCAGACCATTGCGGGAACGTTACAAATCGCTACCAATTATATTCTCAGTAAACGGGTATCCAACACGAACTTTGGCCGCCTCCAGGTCCACGATGAATCAGAGGACCACATGGACCATGGAAGATTACAACGTAATCATCTGACGTGCGTATGCAGCACTCGTCATAGACTAATTAGCCCATTAAACAATAAAACACGTAACGTTAAAGAACCTGGAATTGAACGGGTAATGTACATGTTACAATCATTTTAATTCGCAGAATATGAAGATTGAAAAGGATCTTATTAAATCGTCTCACTCGAGCTACAATATTATTATATTAGAGTCTGGCTAACAAAAGTAGAGACTGATAGGATACTTTATTTTTATTTCTGTTCTATCAAATTAGGTTATTCTGAGGCTGCCATTCTGATGTTTTTTGAATTTTCCGCGCTTTTTTAGCCTTTTTTCGTTGCTCTACGCAAAGTGAAACTTTTTCGATAAATTAATAGTAGGTACAGTAGGTACGCGGCAGAAAATCATGCACATCGACCTTTAGAATGATATTTCGGTTTCAGCGTTATTTCTGTCACTCATACCTACGTATGTGACGTTTTTTCGGTCTCAACGATAGAGACAATGCTCTACAAAACCGCTATCTCTTCACAGAAGGTACAGTCATTTCGTACTAAAAATTAAGGCAACAAACCTAACCTTACGTGTAAAAATTTTGAGATATGTTTTTTATAGATCCTTCCAGGATTATTTAAATAAAGGAAGTGTGCCTATTTTTCTGGTTTTTTTCTTCCAATGACAGATTGATAGGGTTTACACTGTGCCAATATAGCGAAGTAAATAGAAGTTATAGAAAAAGCGAATAACGGAAGAGATTGTTACAGATAGCAAATTAAAAGAGTAGCTATTACATTAATGATGCTTATAAAAAGGAAAACAATATTACTGAAGCTGTAGGTACAATGTAGTTCAAGTGTAATTACATGTCGTATTACTAGAGAACGTGATCTAGGATATGTTTAGAGCTTTGATGGGACATACAGTTCTATATTTCACTTTTACACTGCTCCAAATTTGTACGAACATTTGTAGTGATAATTTTTTTTTCAAATCTATGCTTACTACTTACCTACTTTAATACTAACAGCTCAATTTTTTTTTAATTCGAGCCTTTTTTATGGTACGTATGTGGACCTGGGTAATTTTCTTTAATATCATGGTATATTATATTACTCCTGTGATATTATAGTCTGTCCGCCGAGTTTGTTTGTATTTGCGTGCTATTAAAACGGACTCTACTTAGGGATTTTTAATCGGTTTTCAACAATAGAAAGACGGATTCTGCAAGGTTGAAGTGTAGAATTTATTGGCTGAACTATGACGATAATTGTTGAAAAAGTCGGTGAATATCACTTAAGCATTTTTTTGTTTAAAAAAATCCTATATAATACTGAAATTCTGTATGTATGTAAATGCTGTTTACAGTCTATTGGTTGTAACAATAAATAGGAAATACGTTTCTTTAAAAGTCTATACCTACCTTATTAATTATAAGCTTTTGTAGGCTTTTTTATTGTTTTAATTGCATTTACAGGTAAGATTTAGCGTCAGCGGTAAACGAAGCAATTAACACCCGTGTATCGTTCACGGCTGCCACACACAAAAACGCTGTCTCTAATCGGCGACACATCAATAGAAGATAGCCGGTGATAACAAGCGGTCATCAAAATGTCTCTCATAGATACACGACCACGATCTACCACAACTATGTCGATTCCAACCAGTGTTTAGATACTAATTAGACATGTTGTCGCGATAAATAGTCGCTTCCTTAGCACGTACCTACCTATAGGTAAGGAATACTTAGCGCTAATAAAATGAAACACTAAATCCGACTGACCATTATAAGGACTATTTTAAAGTTTAAACTATCGTAAGTGATTTTCATCACACTTGTAAATGATAAACCAGCTTTACTAAATAGATACGTGAGTTAAGCCGGTTTCTCGTACAAGTATTTTATAATTTTTCTAGCTTATGCTCGCGATTTCGTCCGCGTGGACTACACAAAAAAATCAAACCCCTATTTCACCCACTTAGGGGTTGAATTTTCAAAAATCCTTTCTTAGTGGATGTCTACGTCATAATACATGCCAAATTTCAGCCCGATCCGTCCAGTAGTTTGAGCTGCGCGTTGATAGATCAGTCAGTCAGTCAGTGACTTCCTTTTATATATTTAGATAATACAGAAACTTTGTGTTATAAACAGTCATTATAGTTATGGACTACTTATTTAAAACACAAAGTTTCGTAGATGATTTTTACTCAAATCAAAATCAAAATTATTTATTTCATATAGGACAACTAGTGCCTCTTATGCTACGTCTGTGACTCTACCACCGATTCAGAATGTAAATTCTACTGAGAAGTGCTGGCAAGAAACTCGGCAGTTGCTCTTTTCACTTTGTTACGTTGACATTATTAATTAAACGTAAACTATATTATTTTGATTAGAACATCAGTAAACAAAGCATTTGGTAATTAGGTAACATTTTTTTTAAAATTTCTAATTGCGATATAAAGATATTTTTATAAAATCCGAGCAAATAGTAAATTACTTAGATGGTATCGTCCAAGTATGTACGAAACAGAGAAGCGTACGCTATTAAACAAGATATAACAGCATAATTTTGTTTGAATTGACAAGCCGAAACAATTTAATCATTATCTCCGTCGGAAAATTAGCTGAAATATATTCCAATGAATAGTAACATTTATTTATATCATAATATGGTCAAGAATTGTTTGATGGCGAGATGGATTATAGGTCTTATGGCTTAAAGTAAGGTATGGCGAAGGAATTGGCGGTATTCGCCAACGACCGCAGCGGTGCGGCATTGCGAGTCGTAAGTCGGCGGACTGGGTGGGCAAACCGCGGCGGTTGGCCCTCTTGGACTTTTTCTTGTTTTCCGTTTTCGAATTTTAAATTTCGAACTGTGCTAAATCGTTTCACGTCCAAAAAATACACGCAAACCACCATCACTCTGTGATCACGCGATTCTAAAAGAAAACGTTACCATAATTTTTCCTTTTGAGTAATAACTATTATACAGATAATATAATAATTATATCAGAAGGAGGATTAATTGGCAAGAAAATATAATAAAGAACGGTGTACAATAAAAACATTATTGCTTGGTAAAACTATGTCGTAATTAGCTCAACGATAATTAAAATCGAAGGTCATTATTGTGACAAAAAGTCGAGAGCAAAGCGATCGTCTTTTTGTCGCCGCCGATCCAGATTTGTTCGGACGAAGAAGCCTTTCAGTTCTCATAGATCCGAATAAAGCAACATAATCCCTACTAAATATTATAAATGAGAATGTGTGTCTGTGCATCTACTAGCTTTTCACGGCCCGTTCGATTTTATTTATTTATTTATTTTTATTTTTCATGTACCAAAATTGTAGTTACAAAGTAATAATAAATTAAGTTACATTGGAAATGCTTGCTTTATGTTTTGATTGCGGTAACTCACCCAAGGAAACCAACAATAAAAAACCGGCCATGTGCGAGTCGGGCTCGCGCAATGAGGGTTCCGTACTACAGTCGTATTTTTTCGACATTTTGCATGATAATTCAAAAACTATGATGCATAAAAATAAATAAAAATCTGTTCTAGAATGTACAGGTGAAGACCTTTCATATGATATCCCACTTGATATAGTCACTCACTTCGAAAGTTGAAAATACTAATTATTAGGTCATGACCACAATTAATTTTTTTTGTGTGATCTAACCCTAAATTCACGGTTTTCAGATTTTTCCCCAAATGTCAGCTATACGATCTATACCTACCTGCCAAATTTCATGATTCTAGGTCAATGGGAAGTACCCTGTAGGTTTCTTGACGGACAGACAGACAGACAACAAAGTGATCCTATAAGGGTTCCGTTTTTCCTTTCGAGGTACAGAATCCTAACAATACACCTACCTAATAATACGATAAAATCATCAAAATAATCCTTAGAGAAGTTTCACTTCATGATTGCAGGTTAAAAAAGAAACAAACATCTTGTACCCTCTGCTAGGACATTGGTCTATGGCACAGAAAATCACGGTGTGAAAATTCAGAATGAAAGACAGTGGTTGCTTAACATGTGTGCAGTACAAATTATTTTAACGGTACACGGAACAGGAAAGAGCATTGTGACCTGCGTTCATCATTAATAAAAGGATATTTTTATATTATACCATCAAACAGCCGCCAATGAACAAACAAACATGATATGAATAACATAAAATAGAAGTAGGCACTATCAGATCAAGCGATTAATTAATACCTTTGTCTTTCTTCAGGAATCATTCATTACACAAGCAACCAAAGAGTAGAGAATAACGTAGTGTATAATATTTGGGTAAGTAATTTTAACTACTAAAATATTGTTGATTAAATGATAAATATCTAATATTGACTAATCCTAATAATATTGTAAATGTAAAAGTATGGATGTTTGGATGTTTCCATGTTTGTTACTCAATCACGCCAAAACTGCTGAACGGGTTTGGAGGAAATTTGGAACGGAGGTAGATTATGCCCTGGATTAACACAAAGGATACTTTTTATCCCGGAAAATCAAAGTTGCCGCGGGATTTTGAAAAATGTAAATCCACGCGGACGAAGTCGCGGGCATCAGCTAGTGCCTAGTATTGATATAAGACTAAACCATACTTATCTGTGGACCAAACCCTTCAAATGTAGTACCTACAAGGTAGGTAGGTATCAAAAAATAAGGTTTGTGAAGAAAAAAGGTGCTTATAGGTACCTATCTAAAAGCTCACTATTATAGTAGATACCTAAACATTTAAAAGATGAAGTAAATAATTGACGACTGGTCTTTAACTTATCAGTTAGTTGTACAGTAAAAAGAGCGCTAGTCTTGTACATGCGCAGCAGGCGATTTACCGGTAAGATGGCAATCAGGGTATGAGGCGGGGGACGCCCCACAGACCCGCACGTTACGGCGCTACAACCGCGCTGCGGCCGCGCATCAGTTCATCGGTCGATATTATATATGGATTAACAAATCGGCACGGCCGCGCTGCAGCCGCGCGGCCTCCGAGCGGCACTTTGCAGCAAATTTGAAGGCGCCCTAAGTATTCTGTGGCATTATGAAAAAACAGCATCTAGGTATGCGTATACCTATACCTACATACCTAACCATCCTAACCACAAGGAATAGCAAGCACTTTTTATCTGAAAGCGTATAAGTGATGTTTTGTTACCTGAAAAGTCTTTATAAATATTTCTTTTCTTCTTTGCAACCATTCGTTCAACATGTTGACAACCCTAAGAGTACGTTTCTCGCACTTGTAAGGAAAGACCCGTTCACTCTTGACCGTAAAAATTTATAGCACATGATATTTTACCATGACCCCACCACAATAAACAATTTCCTCAAAAATAGATTCACGAAAAATATTTCAAAAACCAATTCGAAATTTTCACATTTACACGAAATATGATGTGCTGTGAAAAGCAAACAACTTGTCTTGTCAACCACTGTCAAATATTTCCATAGATATAAAAGAATTACAATAGGCACAGGATATAAATAATGTAAATTATATACAGTTTATTAAAAAATTGCAGCCCATAATAAAACCTATAGTCCGTACAAAATGACTCCTCACGGGCCATTTTAACTCTTATCAACTCGGTCAACTGTCATGTCAAAGTATGTAGGTACCGTTCGCCTTTAAAATATAAGGACTAAAATTTTACTTGTGACATAAAATTTGACACAAAAAGTTAAAATTGCGCGTGAGGAGTTAAATTTTACGATTAGTGTAGAGACAGCTTGCATCTCGGAGACAGACATACCTAGGCTACTTTTTATTCCGGAAAATGCTTACGGAATTTAATAACTAAATGCACGCGGACGCAGTCGCAGTTATCATCATTAATTATGATACAAAAAATAAACAAGTCTTATACATACCTTAAAAATGCTGGCACTTGTAGCAGCAACTGGATATTAGATCTGAAAAGAAATAACTCGTTTCAAATACAGAATTAAATTATTATAAAAACAGTAAATAAGATGCCGCTCAAAGAACAGACAAACTGTTTAATATTTTTGGGATTTGCTTCGTAACCAATGATTAGCCTGCATTTAATAATTTAGTATTTAGGTTTGATGTTTAGGCCTGAGGCTGGTAGCAATTCGTGCCCTAGATCTTTTTGAAGGTACACCCAACTCAGTAGGGGCCTTAGGAAATTGCATCAGACAAGCAATTTTTCGGATACTTTTATATAAACCTGTATTATTACGGGTGCAAATTGCATGCCTCAATATAGTGAGCCAAGGTGTCATTGAGACTGGTCGGTATTTCAAATTACAACCTGTCATATAACTGACAGGATCATGACGAACACATGAGAAGGTCGTAACAATAACTGCCAATAATATTATTAAAACCGAAACTTAAGTAATACACAAAATATCGCTAATTTTCTCATTTTACCAAATTTTGTAACATAAAAACTGTAGGTACCTTTTCGGGTAGAATGCATATAAGGGCTGGTAAATTCTATTAAAATAAAATAAGAATTGTACCTAATCAGAAATGAGGAAATCCGTAGGACTTAAGAGAACCAGAGTAGGTACCTAAGCGACGTAGTTCAGTGGGTTGCGAAGCTTAACTTGGCTATGGGCAGGGCACATACCCTGCAGGAAACGACCTTTAGAAAGAGATATCGGTTTCGCAGAGCTTTGTCTCTGTCGTTGAGGCCGACAAAACGTCACATAGGTAGGATGAGTGACCAGAGAACGCTCTACAAAGCCGAAATCTCATTCTAAAGGTCGATGCACAATATTTCCTGCCGGCTATTGTAGTTCGAAAAACCTATAGACGGGGATAGAAAACGTATCAAACGAGTCGCAGGAGCCGCTGGATTCAGGCAGCGTAAGACCGTAGCGTGTGGAAGTCCCTACAATAGAGACCTATGTACAGAAGTGGATATCCATCGGTTAACAAAGATGATATTTGATTATTGATGTAGGAGAAATATTCCCTTTGATGAATTTTATCCGAAGATAGATACCTACTTGATGTACGTATGATCTCTTCATCTTTATGATTTCAGAGGCCAAGCCACGTTTAAAGTCTGCGTAAGTTAATATTAGAGTCGTAAAATTTAATAACGTTTCTCCTATATTGAGGTCAGTAGACTAAAACTACTCGGAACATGTTATTACGTCCGAACTGGCTTCGAACAAGGTCTGACCATGACCTACCACACGCCTAGAAATATTAGATAACCACTAATTGAATCTATGTAAAGTCTGTACAAAATAACTCCTCACGCGCCATTTTAACTCTATGGGTCAACTGACATGGTGCTGGCATGTCAAAAGTACTTCACCTTCAAAATTAAGGACTTAAAAACTAAAATCCTAAAATCGTACTTTTGACATGAAATTTGACACAAAAAGTTTAAAAGGAAGTGTGAGGAGTTAAATACGAGTTATATTTATCTTATTTTCCTAGTGTGTGAGTAATCACTCCGCCAACGATCTTTATTTGGAACCACGGAACTTCGTACCACCAATAAAAGTTGTAAAGAAATATAAAAAAAATATCTGTTTGATAACAAATGAAATAAGCGCACCAAGGTAGTACGAACAGTTTGTAGGTACCTACCTACACAAATACACGTCAATTTTTTTTCAATTTATCGCCAATTAAGTAGGTAACGAGGAAAATAGAAGTCTCGAGTAAGACAGAATAGGTTTATTGATTGGACACCTACACCCAGTTGAACTCTTTAAATAACTTTATGAACCAGGATTTCCGTTGTCACTGGTGTCTGCACTAATAAGCCCAGAGCTGTTGTGCTGTGTATGTTGTTTCTTTAACTGGGGTAGTTTTTCTTCTTTTGCTTTAACTTTTAGTCATCATGATCAACCCATGACCGGCTTTTAGTCATCATGATCAACCCATCACAGGCTCACTATAGAGAAGGGGTCTCCTCTCAGAGTGAGAAGGATTTTGGCTATAGTCTACCACTCTGGCCATGTGCGGATTGGTAGACTTAACGCACCTTTGAGAACATTATGGAGAACTCTCAGGCATGCAGGTTTCCTCACGATGTTTTCCTTCACCGTTACAGCAAGTGATATATTTTAATTAATTAAAACGCACATAACTCAGAAAAGTTAGAGGTGCGTGCCCGGGATCGAACCCCTACCTCCGATTAGAAGGCGGACGTCCTAACCACTAGGCTATCACAGCTTTAACTTTTAGTACTGAGAGTCAAATCAGCACATAGCTGGTATTACGAAATAAATGACCTTTCTACCGTCGTACCGCAAGACATCGTCAAGATCTGCGTCCGTACGTAGTTGAAATTCCACGGACACGTACGAAACGATATGCTTCCTCGTTTCTTATCCGAAACGCTAGGATATGGAGCGCCCTTCCGGCATCAGTATTCCCCTCCACTTTTAATATGGGTACCTTTAAGTCAAGAGTGAATAGGCATCTTCTAAGCGCTAGTATATAATTTTAAAAAAAAGAGAATTAATCTTAGTCTTGATCTAAATATATAAAAGGAAAAGGTACGACTGACTCACTGATCTATCAACGCACACCTCTGGATGGATCGGGTTGAAATATGGCATGCAAATAGTTATTATGACGTAGACCTCTGCTAGGAAAGGATTTTTGAAAATTCAATCCTATAGGGGGTAAAATAGGGGGTTTAAATTTGTATATTCCACACGGATGAAGTTGCGGGAACAAGCTAGTAATGTTTTAAACTGGAAGTTTGTGAAGATGCTGAGAATGTTCTTTTACTAAAACACGATCATGCTAGGTACACATGTACCTAATTCAAACGGATTCGGAGGAAATTGTGTATACAAATGGACTATGTTCTGCTTCGATATAGAATCATTTTTATCCAGAGAAACCAAAACTTCCTGCGGGATTTAAAACCTAAATCCACGCCGATTTGACTTAGCGCCAATTTGCTCCTTTTTTACTATTACTAAAAGCTTCCAAAACACATTATAATTAATTAATTACTACAATTGAAGTCGTAAGCTCTTGGACTATAAGGAGGGCAGTAAACAGTTTATGCGGAAAGCCGCTTTAGCATTGTTTGCGGGCAAAGAATTTTCAAAAAAATTTTAATCAAGCACGAAACGGACTTTTCACAGTAAATTCTGCATCGATTTTAAAAACAAAGTTAGATTTTATTTTAAAATTAAACTTCAGCCTGTTAAGAAGCCTCAATTATCAAGTTTTTGGAAACAATAAAGTGTAGCGCACACCTAACGAGCAGACTGGAGTGGAGCCACCTTTTTTTTTTTAAAAAAAAAAAACAGTTTTATTAATTACTTCAGCAAACCAGTGGCGTTTCAAAGAGACACGCGGCGCTCACCTTGAGGGAATGAAATGAAATTTCATTTCATTTTCACGCGGACATGATTTGCACAATAATTATATAAGACGCCACTTATGTTAAGTTAAGAGTTAAGACTCTACCACCTCTTCCTCCGGAGGCTCCTCCGTGTTTTGTATTCATAATAGTTAACTAAGTAATTCTTACAATATTTCAAATCTGCCCCAAAACAAAATTTGAGTTTAAAGTTGTATTCATCAAAAGATGATGTGCCTTAGCTCCGCCTTTACTCCATTTGTGTGCGTTGTCTCTAAGCTGGTAGTGTAGTAATTTACAAGAATCTTTGATAGTCCAAATATCAACAATTTTCTTTCGTAGTTGTGTCTTGCGTAACTCTAACCGCGAGACTCGTGGCAAGAACCTGGTTACGGAACTTGTCTGGGGAGTCAGTCTGCACGGCCATTTTGCTTGTCGCTTCCTATTCCGGCTATTGTTGAGCGTCCTGTCACAAATATGCATGCGCGTACGCACACGCATACAAATTACTAGCTATTGCCCGCGACTTCGCGTGGAATTCTACTGTGACGCACTTCGACGTCATAAAAACCTTTCATGTCAATATTATGTATTTTATATAATGTAAATATGTATAAAATTTAAAAGGAAAAGGTGACTGACTGACTGATCTATCAACGCTCAGCTCAAACTGCTAGACGGATCGGCTGAAATTTGGCATGCAGATAGCTATTATGACGTAGGCATCCGCTAAGAAAGGATTTTTGAAAATTCAACCCCTAAAGGGGTGAAATAGGGGTTTGAAATTTGTGTAGTCCACGCGGACGAAGTCGCGAGCATAAGCTAGTTTTATATATACCTACTTTACTGTAGTTAACGAAAAATACGTACCTATTACTTAAGTACAGTAAATTTCTAAAATAGCCATTATTAGTGGGTACCTACGTGGACCAAAAAGCATGTGAAAGGTATGTAAGTTTATTGATTTGTCCTTCAATCGCGTCGCAACAGAGCAACGCATGAATCGAAGTAGTTATTTGCATGGTTATACCTACTTGAAGACTGAAGAGAGACATCGCCTACATTTTATTCTGGAAAATCAAAGAGCTCCCACGGGATTTAAATAAAACTAAATCTACGCGAATGAAGTCGTGAGCATCAGCTGGAATTTTGATACAGCTTCTTTCAAATACAACGTACATAATAATAATATACCTATTTATAAATTAATTAATGCACCACCGAATGAAGAATGGTCAACCGGATGATAGGTAACGCTCTATCATATAGCTACAGTTATAAAATGTCGTGCATATGTGCTACCACTACCAGCATCAGCATGACAATAAAATTTCAAGCAAAACCATAAATATAAAAATAAAATATTTATAAAATCATGGTTAGACTTTTATTTTTAAGCGTATTATATTATCTATGAAATAATAAATTAATAATTGATGTTAGTTTAATAAAATACTAACAAAAGACAAAAGAGGTCTGAAAACATAATTTTTTTAAGTATTTTTTTTACCTACAAATTTGTGCCTCGTTATAAAATATTCTTTCAACGATATCTAGGCTACATAAGAAATATGAGCGCCCACTTACAAAGATTTTAAAACAATCAGCTTTGTAGCATATTACCTACTATTCATTATTTGTGAATTTTAAAGTATTTTCATAAACTCGGCTCTGCCAGACCGACAGACAGGCGGACGGACAAAATGCAAAACCGAAGTACCTAAACGGTTCGGTCGGAATACTGAAAGAAAACACGATATATTTAAATGCTATACAATCACAGACCGGTACTAAGACAAGTACACTGGACTTATATAATATTGCCGACCAGTTTTTGATCCAACTTGATTATTGCCATTTTGGCGATGATAGCAGCAGTGGGCGTACTTGGAACTATATGTTAGTGATGATTTGATGAGATATCTGTAGACATAGTATCAACACGGAGACCATTTTGGACACAAAGTGTCAATTTTCATTCCCGGTACGCACGGAACGTTGAATTAGCACAAAAAATAGCTGTTATTTTGTTTGGCACACCTTATCTAGCGTACTTGTATATGTCTATAATATTATTTGTGTACAACGCAACTTACGCGTCCAACCATCAATGAGTGTGACGTACTCGCATCGATGAATGGAGGCCTTGACAGAGGTTGTTCTCGCTCCTCTACTTGCATGCGGCGAGCGTTGAACTTTATCAATGAGGATATTAATGTGGTTTTAATTAATAACTCCGATTGGAACTTTGTAATTGTTTATACTAGTAAATATTTGTGATTTACAGCCAAGTGTTTGTTTATATCGGATATAAATCTTCGGAAATAAATCCTCTTTATTCCCTATCGCTTAGGGATTTTGAAAAATCTGGCCTTATTTCTTGTGTACATTTTAAAGCTTTCTAGGTCCAACATTTTGGGCTGGCTGATGACTCGGTCAGTGAGTTCCGAATTTCACAAGATTATATAATTATTTAATTATGCTTTCGCAAGCTTTATTGGCTGGTCGGTAGCGTTTACTTTTAACATACCAAGGTCTCTCTAGCAAGCTAAACTTCCCGAGTTCGATTCCAAGAACAATTTAAGAAATAATCTTTACCAAGTTAAGTCTGGGTGTGTCATAGTCGCCTGGAATACTTAAATTATATGTTGTAAATTATCCTAGCTATAACTTCCTAGGCATTCTGTAGAATGTCCGATTTATACGGTTACCTACATACCTACAATCTACATACACTGGGCACTCATCCAACTTTTTACGTACCACCGAGTTCATTAATATTTCATTTTTCATTTTGACACAATCATATATAAAGAAACCTATCCTGGTCTTGTAAACAAAAATACAGACTGGGACAGCTTCAAAATGGATTTGACTAACAATATTAACTTAAATGTGCCGCTTAAAAACTCGGAACAACTGAACGAAGAAGTAAGAAAATTTGTATTAGATATTCAGCTGGCTGCTTGGAATAATACACCAAAGCTTAGGAAAAAGCCCCAAGGAGTGGTTGCTTATCCCAAAAATATCCTTAAACTCATCATTGAAAAGAGAAGGCAAAGAAAAAAGTGGCATCATTCGAGATCTCCACTTGATAAAAGGTTGCTGAATTACTTGACTAAGGCACTAAAGAAACAAATCAAAAACTTTAATGATTCGTCAACCTACAGTTATCTCCAAAGCCTCACGAGTGAAAGGAGTACCGACTATTCACTTTGGAAAGCAACTAGGAATTTAAAAAGACCATGTATGCATATTCCTCCAATTAAAGAAGAAAATGGAATGTGGGCAAGAAATAGTGAGCAAAAAGCTAAAAGATTTGCAGAACATCTCGAAAAAATATTTCAACCAAACGAAGGAGAGCACATTGATTTTTCTACGATGGAAACAAATCAAAAAAACTCTCCCATTAAACTAGTAACGCCTAAGGAAATACTCAGTATGATTAATAAACTGAACTTAAAAAAAACTCCAGGATATGATCTTATTACTACAGAAATCCTGCGAAACCTTCCAAAAAAAGGAATCGTAAAATTAACGACGCTGATTAATGCAGCATTTAGAATTAAGCACGTCCCTGATTTGTGGAAAGTTGCAGAAGTAATTATGATTGCCAAACCAGGCAAACCACCAAATGAGGTTACATCATACAGACCAATTTCTCTGCTACCAATTATCTCAAAACTTTTTGAGAAGCTACTGCTCAGCAGATTGAAACCTATATTAGATGAGAAAAATCTGATTCCTGACCATCAGTTTGGATTCAGGGAAAAGCACTCGACAATCGATCAAGTACACAGAATAACAAATATAATTGAAAGAACACTAGAAGAAAAGAAAGTCTGTTCAACCGTATTTCTTGATGTAGCACAAGCCTTTGATAAAGTCTGGCATGAAGGTCTGGTTCAGAAACTTAAAGTATTACTTCCTCAACCATTTGCAAACATATTAGAATCATATATATCTGATAGAGTATTTCGAGTGAGGCAAGAGGAAGCTTACTCCAAACTCAAGGTGATCAAAGCTGGAGTACCTCAAGGAAGCGTTCTGGGACCTGTCCTTTATCTCCTGTACACGTGTGATCTTCCACAACCCGATCACAATACCATCGCTACTTTTGCCGATGATACTGCTATCATAGCTGTGGGTAATACTCACCAGGAGGCATCGGGAAAAGTTCAAATAGCTCTAAATGAACTACATAAATGGACGAAAAAATGGAGAATAAGACTTAACGATTCCAAGTCTGCCCATATTGATTTTACTAATAAAATACCAAAATATTATCCCATTTATATTGACCAACAAAAGATACCCTATGCTAACACGGCAAAATATCTTGGAATGACTCTTGACAGTAAGCTACGCTGGAAAGCACATGTCAAGAAGAAAAAAGAAGAGCTAGAGTTACGGTACAAAAAACTGTACTGGCTCATAGGCAGAAACTCATCACTGTCAACTAAAAATAAGATACTATTATACAAACAAGTCCTAATGCCAGTGTGGACTTATGGTATCCAGTTGTGGGGCTGTACCAGAAAGACCAATTTACTAATAATTCAGCGATTCCAAAATAAAGTGCTTAGGGGTATCGTCAATGCACCCTGGTACGTCAGGAATGTAGACATTCATCGCGATCTCCAAATGGGCTTCGTGGACACAGCTATTAGCAAACACGCTAAATCCCACGAACGTAGGCTCCATGAACATGTTAACGTCGAGGCTATCCAGCTCCTCGACAACACAGACCTAATACGTAGACTTAAGAGGACTAAGCCTTTTGAGCTAGTGTAGTTATAGTGAAAGTGTAGTGCTAGTGCAAATCAAAGATCACACGAACAAAGTGAAAGCATAGTGCTAGTGCAATTTAAAGAACACAAGAACAAAGTGTCTTCCAATAAGGTATCTTAACTATAAACTAAGCTAAGTCAATGGACAGATTCTTAGGTATAAGTACGTTTATAAGTTTAGGTTAATATAATATTGCTTATTAGCCTCTTTCATAGGCTAGATTGTAATGGTAGTAAAGTACTGGTGACAGTGCTTTACGACAAAAAAAAAAAAAAAAAAAAAAAAAAAATTTTTCATTTTCAGTTTTGAAAATGAGGCAGCGTTACGCGTTATGCGAGGTAGGAATGCGATAGCGTTTGTTTGTTGGTTTGTCCTTCAATCACGCCACAAAGAAACAATGGTAGACCTGATTTTTTGCATAGTTGACCTGGACAATGAAACATGCTAAGTTTTCTCCTGGAAAGTGAAACAATTCCCACTGGACTTTTTAAAACCTGGCACGCAGACGAAGTCGCGGGCATCATTGCAGATAAGTCAACTGCGTTATATATTAAGTAGGTTAATTAAGTAAATAAATATTTCACACATAAGTAGTCATTACCGTGCGTATATTTTTTGCGCCAAGCCAGTATGAAATGATCGGAAATGACGCACATAGTAACCAGATTCCGTCCAGTTCCGGCATGCAAATCCGCATGGCTCAGACTTTCGCTCTCAGCAACTTGTTGCCTGGGCTTAGATCGCCTTATTGAGACCTGTACACTCTTCCAGATGTTGCCATACCAGGGTTACGTAACTACTAGTTAAATGAACTTCTAGTACCTTGTGACATAAATACCTATAAGAAATTTTCTACACGCTTTGAATGCACTACTAAGATTGAAAGAAAACCCCCAATAATATCTAAATCCATACTACTTAGTATTATAGAAGTAAAAGTGATGTGTCTGAGCCTTTTACGGTCCATCTGTTCACCCGTGTTTGACATGTAAGAGATAGCTTGTATCCCAGAAAAGGCTATTTTTATTCTGGAAAATCAAAGCGTACTTACCCATGGCCAGTGGCATGCAGGTCATAGAGGCATAAATGCACTGCTTACCCCAGTTGTAACAGCTCAATGCATATTTTTCATTATGACCTGCCAGTAAACAGGTTCCTACCTAACTAATGCATACCATGGCTTCTAACCTTGTGTACGCCACTGCCCATGGCACTTTCAAAAAACTAAATCCACGCGGACGAAGTCGCGAGCATCATCTAGTACCTAATAAATAATAGATTCAGAAAAAAAATCCCTTGGCGGCTGCTGAACTGTAAGTAATATATTATATGAAAAGAAAAGCCTTAGTGCCTTTAGACCTAGAAAGTTGAAATTTTGCACACAGATTACCTAATGTAGACAAGAAAAAAGGCCGGATTCGTGGGAATTCTCACGGGATAGGGAATAAAAATAATTTTGCTAAATACAGTTATGAAAGTAAAAAAAAGTTGTTGCATCATCAAAAGCATAAGGAAAAATTGTTATTAAGTAGGTCCATACGAGTAATACACGAAATAACGTTTGTTTTGAGAAATCCTTAACACTACAATATCTTGCAACCTATTACAAGATCTGAGTAGCGATATGAGCTGAATATTGCAAAAACCGCCATG
Organism: Maniola hyperantus; assembly: GCF_902806685.2. NCBI lineage: Eukaryota > Metazoa > Arthropoda > Insecta > Lepidoptera > Nymphalidae > Maniola > Maniola hyperantus. The sequence goes on along the minus strand of NC_048546.1, from coordinate 4,162,745 downwards.
ACTGTATGCGGACGCCTACATTTTGATGTTCTGACTAACCACAAATTCTCCCATTATTGTCAATAAAAAAAAAATTGCTCCACATAATGAGACGGCGACTCACGAAATCATGACTGAATTTCATTCAAGTATCCAACTTACTTCCGTTCCTATAACCGATAGAGATCGAAGCAAAATTCCCGCTCGAGAAATGAAAGGTTTAAATGTGTAACCTTGCTGGAAGAGCATATTTTAGTCATAGGTTAAATCGTTTAAACTAAAGCTACCTAAGCAGGATTTTTATTCAGGTCAAATATAATCCATATCCATACTAATATTTTAAATGTGAAAGTGTGTCTGTCTGTCTATCTGTCCGCTTGGCTGTCTGGCTGCTAGCTTTTCACGCCCCATCCGTTTAACCGATTTCGATGAAAGGTACATACCTACTTCGCCCGCGTGGGTTTCGATTTTTGAAATCCCGTGGGAAATTTTTGATTTTCTGGGACAAAATGACAATAGGACCCATGTCCTTTCCCGGGATGTCTGTACCAAATTTGATCAATATCGGTTAAACGGACGTGCCATGAAAAGCTAGCTGACAGATATACTGACAGAGACACGTTCGCATTTATAATATTGCTAGCTAATGCCCGCGGCTTCGTCCGCGTGGATTTAGGTTGTAAAAATCCCGTGGGAGCTTTTGATTTTCCAGGACAAAAAGTAGCCAATCCGTAGTAGCCCTTCCGCGGGATGCAAGGTATCTCAGTACTTAAAAACATTTAAACGCACGATTCTTCCAAAATCCCGTGGGATCACCACGATTTAGGGATTCCTTACAGCATCAAGGCTGAGGAATTATCTCCTAGAGATCAAAAAGTTTTTACTTGGTAGGCACCTCCGATATAATTTAGGTATAACCGACAGTTTCTAAATCCCATCTAGTACTAGTATGGATAGTATGGATTTGAAAAATGGAAATACCTGACGATTCATTGACGAACGGTATATTTTCGAAGAGTTTCATAAGGGTACCGTTAATTAAACTATATCATCAGGTGCCAAAGCATGAATCGTAGAGGCCGTGGTGAATCATGTGAAAGCGACCTTCACATATTTAGTCGGCTTGACAAACAAACAATATTATTATAAAATCACCACACATGTATGACTCACAGAGTCACAGAGATACCGCTCTGATTCGGATTCTGTGTGCATATTTCATAATTGGTTTTGGCTTAATCGATTTCCGTGAGCTCGATATAAAATTATAATACTTCCTCTCGAGGAAAACATCAATACATCATCATAATTCAAAATCTCTAATCCAAAATTCTAGGGTAGTTTCTGAAGTCCTAGAAGAATAAAATTTGGTATATAGGCTAGGAATTGCATATAAACAATAGGAAATTTTCCCTCTCCACCCCTTCTTATGGGGGAAGCATATGGCATTCTGAAGTTGTAAGTCTTGGCAACCAAATTTAGATAGGTAGGTACATGAAATGTTTTTGGTGGGATATTATTTTCAGCAAATATTTGGAAGATGCGTATTGATTCAAAATGACTCACATTCTTTTATTTTTAATTCAAGAAAAATCATACTAACGAGCATTTTATCCTTTGCGTGCAAACAAAGTAATTTATTATTTAAAAATTAAATTATTGTCATTTCTTTCATCGTCATAGGCTAGACAAACAAATTCAAAGGCCAATTACAAATATGCCAAAGACAACGTGAGGCTTATGTATAATTTTCTGAGAAGAAAAATATTTTGGTATTCCCAGTTATTCAAAATGACTAAGATTTAGCTTAACTAAGAGATGAAACGTATGCAACCTTATAAAAATCACGTTCTCAAAACATTACTAATCGGCACCTACTTAAAGTTTTCTTAATAATGCATCAGATTCCTTAAAAAATTGACCAAGTTACTAGGTTTTTCGTTACTTATGTATACAGAAGAATTATTATATAGATAAAAGAAATATTATATTTATTGTATCATATAGGTACCTATTATAGTAATTAAGAATTCTATAAAATAAACTTAAATCTAAATTGAAACTAAAAAATTAAAAAAATTAAAACTAAAATAATTTAAATTAAATCTAAAACCTCATCGATGATCGACCGTGGTATTTATTGTACCTAAGATGCTGGCAGCATTTCCCCTTTGGATCTTTGTCCAAGGTAGCTGCCAGCTCTCGGGGTCCCTGGTTGACCTGAGAATTATAGATCCACTAGCTTATGCTCGCGACTTCGTCCGCGTGGACTACACAAATTTCAAACTCCTATTTCAACCCCTTAGGGGTTGAATTTTCAAAAATGCTATTTTAGCGGATGCCTACGTCATAATAGCTATCTGCATACCAAATTTCAGCCCAATCCATCCAGAAGTTTGAGCTTTGCGTTGATAGATCAGTCAGTCAGTCAGTCACCTTTTCCTTTTATATATTTAGATGACTTTATTGTTTATCCTAATGTCTAATAGGTAGAGATAGTTAAAATTAGTATTTACCTACTTTATATTTAACAGATTTGATTACGTCCTTCTTCTTCTCAATCGTTCACTCTTGACAGTGTGATCGTGGCTATGAATTTTTCACTGCTGCTCGTGCGAGTTGAGACTTGTGATGAAATCTTATATCAAGTATTTTTTTTAAACCTTAAAATTTATTTTTTGCGCGCCCTAATAACACTCTTCGATTAAGTAAGACATGTATGTACTGATGAGGCTAGCAGATGTTATCAAAATACGATCGACGAAATAGCAAAAACCCGGTCAATGAGCCTCTGAATCCCGGACATCGCTGCGATGAACCCGGACATGTTTTTTTGGGGATAACATTAACTTTCTCAATTAATATCTGTAGACAGAGATATTCCATACACTAGAGGCGGCGATGTCTCAAAAAACAGCCGCAATCTGACCAGTGAAGAGACTAGTGAGTGGACTAGTGACTATAGTGAGTGGCAGTAGTGGTAGTGCTTTTGCCTACTCAGGATTTTGGCGCTGATCCGCCTTTCACTCTGTATCAATAATCACTATACCCATATTATCACTACCCATATTTCACTACCCATATTTTACTACCCATATTTTGTCACTATCCATACTATCACTATCTATAATATTATAAATGCGAAAGTGTGTTTGTTTGTTGCTTTTTTGTTTATTGGTTAGTTGGTTTGTCTTTCGTCGCAACGGAGCAACGGATCAACGTAATTTTTTACATGGCTATAGATAAAGGCCTGGAGTGTGTGTATGTGAAGTGACATAGGCTACTTTTTATCCCTGAAAATCGAAGAGTTCCCACGGGATTTTTAAAAACCTAAATCCACGCGGAGACGCGGGTAACAGCTATTTCATTATAGGTATTATTAGCTGACCTGACCCACTTGGCACGGATGAAATTTCTAAAAGGGGGTGTATCTTCGCTAGTAAAAAAAACCTGAATTCAAAATTTCAAGATCTCAAAAAGTAAACCTACGTTGTTTTGTCAGACAGTCAGTTTTTCTGAGTAAAGTTGAAAATAAAGTTTCTTTATTTCTCATACTAAAATGAATATAGGTAGGTACTTAATGAATGAAAATTTACCCATAATGTAACAGGAGTAAAAAATATGTGTTTATATTAATATGTTGTTCACTTAAAACGTCGATTATTAAGTCTTTGTTTAGGTAGGGGCGGTTTTCGGGGCAGTTTTTTCATCATGTCAGCATCTCTATGGTCAATAACTCAATGTATGTAGATGGTACTCTGTGTTATATCCTATGACAGAACCATTATCTAGTAATTAGGAGCCGTTACGATTAAACAAACAGGCACAAAAAGTAAGTGTAACATTTTAGCTTATGAGTGATTAGAAAAAATCAATTGCCTTCGATTGTTTTGGCTTCCGTCATCGATATTAGATCCGTGTCAGGATTTTTTAGGATGTTTAATAAGACCACCAGTAACTACGTCGTCTGAAGACTGTATAGTAAGTAGTTCGCTATTTTTGTTTCTTAAACTAATAACTTAGTAAGTATATTAGTTATCATTATTAAGTAAATAGAAATAGAAATTTTTTTCGAAAAAAAACACAACGGTCTGGCGCCGCTGAATCCAGCGGCTCTCTGCGACTCGTCTGATGTCGTATCCGTAAACAGTACCTTCAAAAATATACTCACCAGATTAATTACTAGGCCCATTTATTTGCAATTAAGTAATCTGTCTATAAATAGCCTTATCTTAGGCTCAATAGCACGCGAGTGAACAAGCCTGGTGAGGTCATAGCCAGGTGACAAATATTTATGCAATTGTGAGTAATATTAGGAAACGCTAATCGACCTTCAATTTTACTGATGGTGTGATTAAAATTACGTTCATCCTATTAATTATAAATAAATAAAAATATTTTTTATTTAATTAAACTTTGACAAGTACTTACTAGGGTCATTCAATAAGTAAAGAGACAAATGGCTTTAGCTCAAAAACGGTTCTTTTTGCTTCACTTCACTAGCTTATGCTAGTGAATGATAAATAAGGAAAAACTAAGCAATACTGTATATACTTAAGGAACTATTATAGTACGAGAAGGTAAACATCGATAGTAAATGCGCTACTACAAAGTGTACAAATTTCACTAGTCATGGTATTAGAACATCTAGTAGTGTCATCTCATAAAAAAATCCGAATGATACATTGTCATGGCTAACTGCTTCAAACGACCGTGAAATCTCGAATTTCACGTTGGTCCATATGGAGTAGAATGAATGAGTTAGTGACTCATAGAACTGTACTCGGAAACGCACGTATCCAACTCAACCCTGACGGGAAACCCTATAGTGCTAAAATCACGATGCTATAGATTGTGTGAAAAAGTATTGACGTCGATTGATATTATCGAGTAAAAGGGGACTCAACTTAGGTAATCACTATATTTTACGGTTCAATTTGCATACTGAAAAATTCCCATGACAATGCTTTGTGTGCACCCATGACGTTATAATTCTCCGAGATACTTTTTATTGTAAACATTTCCTTAGATTGGAATATCGCTTCTGAAATCTGCAATCTGCAATCGACGCACCTACTTGCATGACAATTCATATTTTTACACTAGAGAGGCCCTAATACCTAGTAGGTATAACTTTTCTAGTTTACTAGAAAACGTTACAAAAATCTGCCGAAGTTGTATGATGAAGTCAAAACACTGTCAAAAGTAATCATTCATGCCAATGAATATGAATAGAGATAGTATAAAACATGTTAGTTTGCTTAGAAAATTTTACTAAAGCCTTTACCAAACTAAAAGTCAATTGGTTTATTTAGGTTTCACATATTTGCTTTTAAAGTAAAATTAATAAAAGTACCTACTTAATTAATATAGGTAAGTACCTATTACGACTCTTTTATTAATGATACCTACTTTCATTTATACTTTACAACAAATTATAATTGAAAAAAAAACAATTGTAACTACTGATTTTGAATATTTAAATTAGATAGGTACCTACGTCTATACATAAATTTAAGTTCAATAGATTTCAACGCGGGTGAAGCTATAAATTTTGTTGTTTTTTAGTAGGTACCTACTTATTTGAAAAAAAAAGTTAAATCTTCTTAATAATCTTTACTTGCTCGAATAATCTTATATCTTTAATAAATTATTATAATTACGTATATTATGTGACCTACTCATTCATTGTTATAAATCCATTTTCCGTCTTGTTAGTCATTATCATTAACTTACAATACGCATAGGAAAAACTTAACGTACCTATAGGAAAAATTGAGAAATACTTCCGCTGTAAAATTTATATGGGAGTGAATAATGATGATAGTGTAAGAGTCGGTGTAGAAAACTTCTTAGGGATAACAACGTCGTGTTTCTATGCATAGAATAGAACATGTATGATAGGAAGGTATTATATGCATGCAAGGTATAACTTGAGTTGACCGAATATCAAAATCTGAATATTTTTGTGATAACTTATTTTTGATCAATGTCAAAATAAATGTTGCGTTTAATTTAAAGATTAGAATATCCGGTGTTTTTATTCTTGTTTATTATATAACACTAATGATTCCCGCGACGTGGGTCTAGGTTTTTAAAAATCCCGTGGGAACGAACTTTTTTATTTTACGGAATAAAAATAGGCTATTTCCCGTGATGCAATAAGTTATCTCTGAACCAAACCTCAAAGTCGGTTAAATAGATGGACCGTGACGAGGTAACAGACAGACAGATAGATAGAAAGATAGATAGACAAACAGACTGAACAGACGGACAACATATTTTCGTATTTAGACCTAATAATATTAGCATGAATTTAGACGAAGGCTATTTCGTCATTGTAATATTCTGAAATTTAAATAATTATTATGGGAAATAAATAATAATAACACCGTCTCTTGGGCTATAATGTATATCCGTTATTTATTCCATTACTATGGAAACATTTACTTTTCGTACTCACACTAGTCGTGGGAAATCCATCTGACGAAACAGCCTTCACTGATCACTCGCAGAAAAGTGTGAGTCGATGGAAAATAGACGTTAAAAAAAATTCGTGGCCTCGTTTCATGCCGTCATATCCGTTTGCAGAGGTTCTATACATTTTCCGTTGCGGAATTTTTCTGAAACCAGGATCTTGTGAGTCAATTATCTGGCACCTTAATTAGGTATACATATTATATAACTATGCAATGCTTTATCGAATGGTTTTTGCACTTTACGACCGTCAGTATCAGAAAACGAGGTCTGTAAAGATTAACAATAAGAACAAAATTCTTTAACTTGTCTGTTCTCTGTACCTACTAGGTACTCAAGACTTTGTCTAGGTAGGTACCTATATTATGGAGACATACCCTGATATGACATTTCTAGCGGTTGCTGTGAAAAAATATGGATACGAAGTACTATCTGGTAAGTATATATTTTGTTATGTAAGTATCTACTTGTATAAGTACCTGCAAATTCTAATTTGTGTAAGTAACAAATAAAACATTTAAACTTAATCACTGTTTTTTCAATCGTCAAATAAAACCCGACTAACATAATATGTTTATATTCAACGGGTTGTCCGTTTTCCTATACAAAGTCTGCCAAAATATCAAAGTTATTTGACGTTTGAAAAATCGGCCCTAAAATAATAACTATCAAAATATTATGAAGGAATGTTGAGAAATATATTATGTAGAATAGGTTTATTCTTAGTTAGACAAACGTTCAAAGCAAAACTACGCATAAAGGAAGCTCGGAAACTAAAAAGGAAATACGTTTGTTTATACAAGATAATCGATTCAGCCTTCGCGTCGGGGCAACGACCGCTTTTCCGTCATTATGTGATTAATTAACGTCATTGTAACTGTAACTATTTAATTAGATGCTCAACAAAGCATTTTTGTTTTATTTGCCCCCTTTTTATTTTTTATTCAGATACCAGTTAGCCATTGACTGCAGTCTCACCGAGTGGTAAGTGGTGATGCAGTCTAAGATGGAAGCTGGCTAACCTGGAAGTTGTATGGCCAGCACCCCTTTGTTTCTACACGGTATCGTACCGGAACCTCATTTTATTTTAAAAAAGTATGGATGGGTATTTTTTTGCATCGGTTCTAATACCTACTACTAATCGGTATTAATACTAATTTAGTGTTTTACTAGCTATCGCCCGCGGCTTCACTCGGTGTAAATATAAATCCTCTTCATTCCCTAATTCTTTTGAATCTCAATAGGTATAAGAAGAGAATCCCTAATTAGGTCCTATCGATTCGAAAAAATACCTACGCATTTAAATTTTAAACCCAAATCAATTTAAAAGTCCAATCGTGACTATTGCAGACCGCAGGATATCAGATAGGTGAGATTTGGTAAAATCCCATGTCTGGAAATCTTAGAAACGATGCATTGTCTAACGTCACGTCAACGAAGTGACCTCACTAATTACGTACAAACCGACCCACGCTCGACCAACATCCGTGTATCAAGCACGCCGCGACATAACCCGAACTTAATATTTGATCAATTGAAATCTCTATAAATGATAATTAAATACCTATTCATCATTAGCATAAATGTGTGTCTAAATATAAACGTTATTACACAATGCTTGACATAATAAGACAGAAGACTATTTTGTAATACGTTCCGTTCAACGGTGACCTTGGTGCGGCGTCGTGTCTGACTGTAGGTAGGTACGTCAGGGCACGTCACATTATGACGTAGGCGGGCGTCACACTGCGTCACCTTTCACAGAACGGCACACCTTTTAGCCTTTAGCAGAGCGCGATTGGTACCATTTCGATATGGGGATTTCAGGTGATATCGGTTTAAATTGAAGTCGAGAATGTCACACCGTCATAGCTGATACGAAGAATTTGTCTGGATTTTGCATGGGATATACCTGAGGCCCCTGGGGGTATACCAAAATGTTCATTGGTGATAAATTGATTTGGTAAATTTGTAAAAGCAGACTCGACCCGAGAATTTAAACAAGACCTTATCATACCTTCGGTGAACACTTCATTCAAATTATTAATCCGTTCATTCTGTAGGTAACTACCTACCTAATTACCAACCATCAAAATATTATTTAAGCTGAACGCATAGAGGGCTGAAAGAGTGATTGCCTAGACTGCCTACATCAATACTATAGGTACTTTTATTCACTTGTTTATTTTTCTGTTTAATTTAGGAAAAATATTTTAACTTGATTTTTATTATCTGATTAGCAAAAAAATTCAAACTTGGTATCTACCTATTAAGTTTGAATTTTTTGCTAGTCAGAACCTAACTAAAATTATTGTTGTTAAATTACTTACACGAGTTCATTAAAATTTTATTATTATATTGTATGTAATAGAAAACAGAAACACTGCTATTTAACTCCTTCTTTTCTATATTTAAAATTTCTTTCGAATTACGATTTCTAAGTTTTTAATCATAGACGAGACATTTAGTTTTCGTAGCATGTCTATAGTATGTATATCTGGGTACTAACCCTTTGTGGAGTAGGTACCTATTTAATTAATAAAATAAAAATAAACGTGAACTTGTTTTTACAGATACAATAAATAAAACTTTGGTTATTAAAATAGTTAAAATAGTCACTTTCGTTAATCAAAATTTATTTTTTATCGCAAACGCCAAACAGGCGTACGTTTTTAACTTTGAGAAGCTACCATAGCGACATCTGTCGTTGCGTCATACAATTCATTTTAGTGTTAAGTCTAGCAGCGACATCTATTGTCGAATAGAATCATTAAAAAAACCGGCCAAGTGCGAGTCAGGCTCGCGCAACGAGGGTTCCGTACTACGGTCGTATTTTTTCGACATTTTGCACGATAATTCAAAAACTATGATGCATAAAAATAAATAAAAATCTGTTTTAGAATGCACAGATGAAGCCCTTTCATATTAAACCTCACTTGATATAGTTATCTTACTTCGAAAATTTAAAATACTAATTATTAGTTTATGACCACAATTTAATTTTTTTTGTGTGATGTCACCACAAATTCACAGTTTTCAGATTTGTCCCCTAAAGCCAGCTATAAGAACCACCTACCTGCCAAATTTCATGATTCTAGGTCAACGGGAAGTACCCGGTTTTTTGACAGACCGACAGACAGACAGACAGATACACAACAAAGTGATCCTATAAGGGTTCCGTTTTTCCTTTTGAGGTACGGAACCCTAAAAAACATTAAAAAAGGGCAAAAGGTACGGATTTATAATTTAAAATAATTTTGTACTAATTTTATTTATAGTTTAATTATTATTTTATCAGATAAAAATAATACATGAATTATTGTAAAATGTGTTTCTAAAAACTACTTAGCAGCGACATCTATTATCGAATAGCATATAACTATTTCTTGATAATTATTGTGGAACTAGCTGATGCTCGCGGCTTCGCCCGCGTGGGTTTAGGTTGTAAAACTGTCGGTTATAAATTTGATATTGGAGGTACCTACCAAGTAATGACTTTTTGAACTCGAGGATCCATCTCCTCAGCCCTGATGCTGTAAAGAATTGCATTCCTAAATGGTGGTAATCCCACGGGATTTTTAAAGAATCATGCTATTAAATGTTTTTAAAACGAAATTTGGTACCTACCTAGTTCCTACTGAGATACCTTGCATCTATGATCTACGGATAGGCTACTTCTGTCCTGGAAAATCAAAGTTTCCACGGGATTTGTAAAACCTTTACACGCGGGCGAAGCCGCGGGCATCAGCTGTTACTTAATAGGTTCGTATAAGGAGGTAGGTAGGTACAGTGGTGTTATTTCAGCGTTAATTTTACTAATTTTTAATCTAAGCACATAACACATGTCAACAGTCCATTTATGAATTACCTAAGTAAGTACCTAGGTAGTCAACATCATACAAGGGAAGATTCTTATTGCAATGTGCAGATGTAAGTACCTACTTATAGTATGCATGATCAACCCATCGCCGGCTCACTGCAGAGCACAGGTCTCCTCTCAGAGTGAGAAGGGTTTGGCCATAGTCTACCACGCTGGCCATGTGCGGATTGGTAGACTTCACACACCTTTGAGACAGTGGCGTGCACAGGATTTCAAGCCAGGGTATGCATTTAGGTATGAACTTATTTTCCGGCAGGTTTTAATGAAAAATAAGCATTGATTTTTTACAACGCGGGTAAGCAGTGCGTTTATGCCTCTATGAGCTGCACGCCACTGCTTTGAGAACATTATGGAGAACTCTCAGGCATGCAGGTTTCCTCAAGATGTTTTCCTTCACCGTTAAAGCAAGTGATATTAATATGTCCGATTTGAATCCGAGGCACATATCCGACATATTCTTACGGATATCGGATGACGGAAGTCGGATCTAGGGTGTAAGGGCGGTTTCAGACTAGCGTATTTTTTTGCGCGTATACGGTCGTTTCAGCATACGCGCTTACACGCGCGCTACATACGCGCTTCAAAAAACCGGACGCGCGTATACTGTACCCGTAGTACAAGATTTTACGTCTCACCAAACCAAACCAAATTCGAGAGTCGAAATACTTCCGCGTTACAGTAAACTGGATCTTAACTGCCTTGTTTTAAAGCTCAAGTTTGTCTACACTTCTACAGCCAGCGCTCCAAGCGGAAACATTGCGAAATTAAAATCAGTGGCATTGAATATTTGACTTCAATTCAAGGCTGTTTAGGTCCATTTTACTGTAACGCGGAAGTATTTCGACTCTCGAATTTGGTTTGGTTTGGTGAGACGTAAAATCTTGTACTACGGGTACAGGGCATATTTCGGCCTGTACGCTCGAACCGGTGGTGTTGCGGGGAGGTGTCTCTCGCGGCTCGCGCTTATACGGCGTCAACGCTCGTACGAGTTGAGCGTGTTCCAAAAGGCGCGCCTATACGGGCCTACATGCGCTTCCAAAAACGAGCTTATACGCGCGTATAATACGCTAGTCCGAAACCGCCCTAAGGCTACCATACAAAGAGTTCTATGACTAATTCGGAACGTATTTTCACGGACTCGGATCGGATAACTGTCATGTCCTAAGCCAGGCAAAAATTAATAGATAAACTGCTGCTTTTTTATGAATAAGTAAAAAAAGACAGTTGTTTCATTTATTTGCATAGGTAGATGGTACTATTGATTGTTTCAAGTAAATAATACACGCAATCGTTGCATAATAATGTAATGACACTTAATAGCATTGCATTGTTGATATTGGTGAATAATTTATCAAAATATCTGTACAAGGCTATCTGTTATCACGGACTATCGTTATTGATTGATACCTAATGCACGACTCTGTATTTATTAACATAGAATCAAGAATTCCACCTACCCAGTGGTAAATTAAACTAGTTGACGATTCAAAAGCACTTGTAAAAGTTTATTTGAATAAAAATATATTCTACTCTATTCTATTCTACCTATAGTCTGCCATAGGTCGAGATGGCAGGCTAAGGGGCCATTTCCTTATTTTTTAAGATAAAAAAAATATACAAAATATAATAATTGTTCTCTACTCAATGAGTTCTAAATAATGATACCACACATGCTAGGCTGAGAATTTTTTCCGGCTCCTTATTCATGTGTGGGAGTCCCCCTGATAAATGATTTAATTGGGTTTTTAATTAAATATTTGGTTTTGGGTCAACGACAACTAAATACCAAAATTTCTACGAGCTAGAGACCTGTGACACGCAGACATACAAACGGACTGACAGACGGACACTCAGACAGACAGACAGCAGAGTGACATTAATAGGGCTCTGTTTTTCACCTTAGGGTACGGAACCCTAAAAAGCATAGAGCAAGAAACAACCGACATTTTATACCTGACAGAAAATCTAGATATTTCATTTATCTTTCAGAGTGTGCATGAATCAGAACAGAAATAGACATAGTGATAGAGAGCTATTTCAAAAGAAAATAAATCGTTGAAATTAATGCTAGACTGGAATTTATAAAAAAACTCATCCGCGTTGCTCGTTGGCCTTGAATTTTTTTAAGACTAATCCATACTCCATACTAATATTATAAATGCGAAAGTGTGTCTGTCTGTCTACTAGCTTTTCACGGCCCAACCGTTCAACCGATTTTGATGAAATTTGGTACAGAGTTAGCTTATATCCCGGGGAAGGACATAGACTTTTCATCCCGGAAAATTGATGAGTTCCCACGGGATTTTTAAAAACCTAAATCGACGCGTACGAAGTCGCGGGCATCAGCTAGTCTAAAATAATTCTTAAATGTAGAAGTACCTAATTACCATGGAGCTAGGAATCACCTAAGCTTATTACTAAGCATAATTACCACATCCATGTAGGTACTTAAGCAAAACATCAGTACCCTTATTATAAATGCGAAAGTGTGTTTGTTTGTTGGTTTATTGGTTTGTCCTTCAATCACTTCGCAACGGTGCAACGGATTGACGTGATTTTTCGCATGGGTAAGTAGTAGGTATAGATAAAAACCTGGAGAGTGACATAGGCTACTTTTTATCCCGAAAAATCAAAGAGTTCCCACGGAATTTTTAAACAACCTAATTCCACGCGGACAAAGTCACGGGCATCAGCTAGTACTTACTTAATTAATTAATGAAATAATCAACTAATTTAAAGAATAGGTAGGTACCCAATAAAACGAGTAGGTACATAGTCGTAGGTATTTTACATGAAATGACTATCAATCTTAATTGAATTCAATTAAAGATACCTACGTAACGCTTCAATTGTTATGGCAATAATTTAAACTTTATGAACATTGGAACATAGTGCGCAACGCAATCAAAAGTAATTGATAAGTCAAACAATCTTTGAGCGTATATTTAATGGATCTTAAAATAGGTAAGTAAATAGATACTAACTTTTATTTTATTGGACCACGCATAGTACAAACGTCTCCATACTCAAAGAACTGAAAATAAATCAAAGGCTTTTTAAGTTTTTTGGCCACATTGCGAGGAAGAGTGGTGGTACCATCGAACATCTCGCGATATGATAGATTGGAAGGCACGGAGGTGCCGGAGGAGGAGGAGGAGGAGGTGGTCGTTCCCCAACACCTAGGTGGACAAATCAACGAAAACGCCTGTCTCCGTGTGTGCACATAATGCCGCCGTCATCAATAAAAGTCGTTGGAGAGAGATCGCATGAGCAGCATTGTATCTATCCGTTAATTTGTCGATAGCAGAGTTTGTCAAAAATTATACCTATAAGGTATTACGTTGCTAAGTTACTTATCGATAGTTATCGGATAGATAGATTTTCGGCCTTCAAGCAATAATAATAATTTGTTAATTAAAAACACAAAAATGAAATAAACGTTATAAATGTAGATAAATACTGATACCATTATTTTGCATTATGATCTATATTTATTGATCGCCCAACCCTTGCCTTTGTGTGATGATATCAGTAGGTACCTACCCTTAACAAAAATGCGAAAGTGTGTTTGTTTGTGGGTTTGTTGGTTTGTCCTTCAATCACATCGCAATGGAGCAACGGATTGACGTGATTTTTTGCATGGGTATAGTCAAAGACCTGGAAAGTGACATAGGCTACTTTTTATCCCGAAAAATCAACGAGTTCCCACGGGATTTTTAAAACTTAAATCCAGTCGCGGGCATCAGCTAGTAATTTAATAAAGCATTCAAGGTTACTACTGCACAGAGTGTTCTCACAAAACGAACCTGAAAAAAACTATAAACTAAAAATGTACCTATTACAAAAGGTCACAAAACTTGTTAGAATCCAGTTAGAGCAGTCGTTAGTCTCGACTTGGATATGTGGCTCCGAACCTCCATGACGTAACAAATCAAATATTTCGAAGCTAGCAACAAGCACTTTTCTTAACCGACTTCTTTATAGTTCCACTAGCTGATACCCGCGAATTAGGTTTTTTAAAAATCCCGTAGGAACTCTTCGGTTTTCCGGGATAAAAAGTAGCCTATGTCACTCTCCAGGTCTGTATCTATACCCATGCAAAAAATCACGTCACGTAAAGAGGATGCGATTAACAGAAGTATTTAAAAATGTAAATAAAATGGACACCATAAGAAGGAAAAGAAGATCTACGTAAAATTGGAAAGAGAACATCACTGAAGAAAAAATACAGATTAGAAGTAAATTGAAGAAAATCGAAGAAGAAGCCAAGAGCCAAAAGCTTTGACCACAGACTTTGTGGGTCATCGTCTCCTTGGAAAAAGGAATTTACGAACTAAGTGGTGAGGTCAAATTGTTTTTTATTAGATACTATTTAAATATATAAAAAGTTAAATATTAATGAGGCAGGTTTTTTGAAAATCCTGAGAAAACTTTCTATTTTTCGAGTATGAAAAAGTTCATTTTCATTTTCAATTTAGTTAAAATCTGTAAAGTAATGTGGCTAATTCATTTGTACACAATCTCTAAACTAAACTAAAATATCACGTCTAAATCTATTGCTATCCCTTTCATAATGTTGCTTGCGAAAAAGGAAAGCACTAAATTTAGACCTGTTAATTTAGTTTAGTTTAGAGATTGTGTACTAGAGAATCGGCCCCATTATAGGCATAAATAACAAACATAAACATAACTGATACACTCAGATTTTTAATCTCCAGCTAGAGCTAATCTCCAGATTAGTACGGATTTCTATTTATTCAATTCATCGGTTTTCTATTTAAGTATGTATTTCAATATAGTAGTACTAAGTAATTAGTAACGTATAAGGCGTAGGTTAAATTCCACAGAATAGCGAAGCATTTATGAGTAAGACCAACCTTCAATATAAAAATATTATTCATCGCAGTGAGCATGAAATTCGGCGGTTAAAGTATGCGTAAGTAGTAATTATCGATCTTATTACCTGAAGGCTACTCTTATTATGTCGATCGTTGCGTGTGTTTGAGCTGAGATCTACTGAGCATATAATGCATTTATAAGTTTTCACTCGCCATTTTTGCTCTAATGTCAAAATACGGTTTACCCGTTTATTTTAAGGACTAGAATCGTTCTTTTGACATGACAGTTGACATATGAGAGCTAAAATGACGAGTGAGTTCTCATTTTGTAGAGACCATTCATCCAAGGTAGAGACTAACCAACCTATAGGTATTACTTTGACTTTACTTAGTAGAAGATAAAACGAGACAGATTTATACCAGAGAACATTTAGAGAAATCTGTCTTGTTTCCACTCTAAGTAAGGTCTGGTTAAAGTCAAAGTACGCTCTATAGATCTGAGCCTATGTGTGTATTATAGCTATTCTTTTCTTTATTCTTCCCCATTTCTTTCCTTATTTATTTTTGGTGACTTATTTTTGACTTTATTTGTTCCTTTATTTTTTCCTTTATTTACGAAGTTAATAAAGAGTTTTTTAATTTTTACAAACCAATGTCACACTCCGGAAGCAATGTAGATATATATGCAAAAAATGACGTTCATCTTTTGCTGCATTGAAAGAAAGACAACAACAGAAACGTTTGTACAAACACACTTTCACATAAGTAATAGATAACTTATATTATAAGTATGGATAGTATGGATTTTGTAGATTCTTAATATTTAAAAGTGTACCTATGATCCATAGATTAATTATTGGTCTCGCTCCGCGCTTATGATCTTGAATATTAGTTTCATCGCGATGACAACACTGCTTCCTCGTTTATCATAACACCTTGAACTAAATACCTACCTACTACGTCTTGCATAACTTTTGTTTACGCTTTATCAACATTTACTACCATGTTATTTTAATGATTGAAGGAGTGTTTCATTATAAATTATTACTCTTTTCCTTTCAACTAACAACGCCTTTATCAGTATTTTAAAATTCAATATCAAACCCGAGTAATTCGACTGACTGATATGAATAGTCGAAAATAGTTGACCTTAAATTAACTCACCTCTGTAAATAGGAAGTAATCGGCCATTATTATATTTTTTCTGTTTTATTTAACAGTTAATCTACCTACCATTATCATTTTCGCTGGATACCAGTCAAACTTATCATGGTAATTATGTAGATACCTAAACCAGTGTTTTATAGGTAATCATTCATACTAATTGTTGACTTCCTTATCATTTTCAAGGCCAAACAATTCATATTTCTTTTGAAAAACTAGGTAAGATGTGTGTAATCCATACTAATATCATAAATGTGAAAGTGTGTCTGTCTATCTGTCTGCTAGCTTTTCACGGCCCAACAGTTTAACCGATTTTGAAGAACTTTGGTACAGAGTTAGCTTACATCCCGGGGAAGGACATATGCTGCATTTTATCCGGGAAAATCAAAGAGTTCCCGCGGGATAAAAGAAAACTTAAATCCACGCGGACGAAGTCGCGGACATCATCTAGTTTTTAATAGATTCGTGTGTATTCAGTAAGTAATTCAGCAAACATACCGGCTTCGCCTGCTTTCACTAAGCCGTCTCCGCTTCACGTACTCCGTTATCAGGCAACCACGTGTACACAACACACTTTATTCTCAACTCTGACCTTTCTCAGATTTACCCGTATCTTTCACAGACACCAGTCTAAGAAATCGGTAAACAACCGCACCCGTGTTCGCACTTCGCACATTTCATACAAAACAAACGTTCGAAGCACTCGGGAAACTCGTCAAATCAGAAATCACAGAGGTACGTCGTGTGCCAGTCGTTATCGCAGTGATACTAACATGAGGGAGTTATTTTACACTCACGCGACTATCTTAATGGCACGATATTATAATAGTGACAACGAAAAATAGCACCGCCGAAACCGGTCGAATTGTCTGTCTGAATATGGATGGATGTTTTATTTTTATGAGTGTTACGTAATGGCAAAGTGTTGGCCGAGACTTTCGCTTCAGTACTACTGGTGAGCGCCCACGTTGGTTGAATGTTCGGCTTATTTTAGTACGCCTCCGCCGGCCTATATTGTAGCTAGAAATTCATAGATGGTAGCCGCAGGCGTACGCTAATACATGGGTTATAGCGCGCTTAAACACCTTTGATGCTCTCAAAGATTATAAATTAATATGGTGGTCTTAAAAAAAGGAAGCCCCGGGTTCGATTCCCAGCAAGGACAATTTGTGAATTTATAATTTCTAAATAATCTCTTTCTTCCGGATTTGTTGCGTCGTCATAGTTGGGGCGATGGTGATCTGATGAGAGGCTACGGCTGTGGCTAGTTAACATCCTACCGGCAAAGCCAAGCCGTCAAGCGATTTTGGCGTTCCGGTACGATTCCGTGTAGAAATCGAGGTGTATGGGTATAGTAAAAACTGCCACACCCTTTCCAAGTTAGCCCTCTTCCATCTTAGACTGCATTATCACTTATCACCAGATAATATTGTAGTCAAGTCAGTTGTAATGGAATAAAAAACCTTTATAGTATTAAATAAAAGTTATGCTATTGGTTTGGCATTTTAAACCGGACCGTTAAAGCTATTGAACTCTAAGTCGATCGTGCAAAAATAAAACGTATCGAATTTTAATATTATAAGCAAATATTGATTAATTATCTCTTCCTCAATTAACGGGTCTCTGAAACGTATTCGTAATTCTCATTCAAATAAAGTAAAATGTTTGCGTGTTAAAATACAGTAAATCATTTTACCTGTCGTATTCGAATTAATTTGGTAACCGTTTTTAAATCACATTACAAGTGTTTCGGATTTCTGAACATACTTTTCGTTTTACTTTAATAAATAAGTTATGATTGTATTGAAATTAATCGATTGCACTATATGAACGGTTGCCAATTGCTCTTCAGAGTCCAGACGGTTTAGATTATTACGATGAAGAGGATATCAAATCTAAACCGAAAAGATCAGCCTTGAAAATCTATTTTTAATTTGAGGAAAATGCTCTCCAGTTTCGGTTTAGTTTTCAGTTTCTAAAATGTGTTTCCATTGTTCGAGGGTATAAACTATAAACCATGATAGTTTTTCCGGAAGACTACATATTTTATTAAACAGTATTTTGCGCTTGGCCAGCATTTAATTATTATTAAAGACTTCTATTAGACCATTAAGCAGTGTTATAAAGCTAACGAACTATCACGCTCGTGATCATACTCATATATTGCGACTGCATACGCGCGGACACAAATTTCAAACCCCTATTTTTACCCTTAGGGATTGAATTCTCACAAATCCTTCCTAACGGATGTCTACGTCATAATTAGCTATCTGTACCTATGCTAAATTTCAGTCTGACCCGTCCAGTAGGTTGAGCTGTGCGTTGATAGATCGGTCAGGCAGCCATATTTTCCTTTTATAATGTTTTTTTTGTAATTTTTTTGTAGTAATGGATAGCTAACGAAACGTAGATGTTTTTAAAATAATCCGCAGGATAAGTGCCATAGTAATTTTTACAGAAAATTTGCAAGTTATTCAAAGAATTAAATTTAAAAATCGAAAACTTGTACAGTTTTTGGGCTGTAATTTTAAAATGCTTGAAGATTTTTTTAGTTTTATAACTGTTAATTATTAATAAGGATATGTACTAGCAAGAAATAAAAAAAATCTGCTGAAATACATTGTTCCTTTTTTTTATTAATTTTTAAAGTGGCAAACCAAACACCCTTTTACCAAGAAAAAAATAAAAACATGAATAACTCGAAACCGATACACTTTCGCATAAGCACTTTAGGGGTCATTTGATAGCTAATGTCCTGTACTATAACCCCTTAACGGGATCGTGTCCTCTTTTCCTGTAACCCTGTATATTTAGAAATAGCAAGAGTGAAATTGCATAATGTAATTTTCAAGCAACCGTTTACAGATAGAGGTTATTGATTTTCCTATTCTTACTTTGGATGCTTTATAGCTTACTTAGGTTTCAGTGAGTACAAGTATCAAGTAACTGTGGTCGCTTCATCGGCGATAAAGACGAAGCCAGAGTCCATACAAGGCTACACGCAAGGCTGAAATTATACCGCCGCCGTTAAAAACGCCGTGTGTTCAAACAATGTGTCTTTATGTATTTGCATACGGAATTCACATACCGGCATCTAGAAGCTGTGGTTCTATGATATGTTTGCATAGCACTAATTATTTATTGTTGGACGTCATCCTCTAATGAGTTATTTTAATAGATCTATGGGATTCAATACAGTCCTGATGTCATGTGAGTAGCTAATAATATTATGATTGCGGATAGTCGAGAAGTCGCGAGCATAAGCTAGTTAATGTGTAATTACTTAGTGGTTTTTGGAATTGTCATTGTTTCTAATTATTTATCGAATATTATGATCTTTGATAATTATTAATTATCTATAAGGTAGGTCTAATCAATTTCTCAAAATCTAAATTTGGCTCGTCTTGGCGGAGGTTTTTTTTTTAAGAATAATAGCCAAGTTATAATAATAACTGACTAATATTCCCCTTTTCCCTCCAATTAAGCGTAAAGCTTGTGCCAGGAGTAGGTACGACAATAGTGCAACGGGTGGGATTTGAACCGGCGACCTTCGGTTTTCAGTCCGCTCCTTTAACCGTTGAGCTATCGAGGCTCTAAACTACTTATTGTGTCAAACCTGTTTTAACCAAACCAGTTCGATTGATGACCCATGTAATTATTATAATTTCCAACATCGACAAGATTAATTATTAGATATTATTGTGTCTTCTCTACCTTCCTAGCTGATAAGTGGCTCAGCTTTTAGGTAAACGGGAGATCCTAAATTCAGTGTTAGTTTTAGACTTGAATGACTTAACGTTGTGATACCACAATATGATCCATACTCCATATTATTGTGTACTACTCCATAAATATAACCGAAGTTCATTATAGAGCAGCTATTATACCTACATTGGAAACATATAATCACACGCTGTCAAAGGCAAATTCGTCAAATAGTGTTTCAGGTCACGCGAGGTAGTTACCTTTGTAAACGAGGCTTGCATATAGGTCAGGTGATTTTAATCAGTACCACGAAAGTGCTGTTTCCTTTTAAAAATACTGAGTAACCAGAACGCTGGCAAAAACGAAGACAGGCGATAGTACTGATATGATACCCAAAAAAAAAAATGCGAAAAAGATATAAAAAAATCCTGTAATTTTGTAAAAGTACAAAGTGAGGTAAATGGTTATTGGTATTGGATTGAACGCAAACTCAAACTCAAATTATTTATTCAGAATAGGTAAAATTTTACGCTGATGGTCAAAATTTTAATTTGTAAGATGATATAACAGACATTAAAGCGTTGGTCAAACACAAAGTGGAGGGCACAGCGGTGGTTGCGGCGATGAAGTGTTTCATACAGTTCCAGTATGTACTACAACACATCAGTCGCGTGGGTTTGATCCAGTTGTAACAACTGCAGAAAAATAATACCCAAGTTTGTTTAATAGATAATAGCAGATCATGGAAAAGGTGGATGCAGTAGTTATTTATGAAATCAGTACCTAACATGAGAGTTAGGGCTTAAAAATATGAAAACCGAAACTCCGGTTGTGTTCACGATAACTCCGGTTTCACAAACGAATCTGTAATCTTTCGAAGCTCCGGAGTTACACCAAAACCGGAATTCCGAAGTTCAAGCATTAATGAGAGTGCTGTTTCTGCTTCCCCCAACGCAAAGAGAAGTTATAGGTTTAACCACTTTGTCTGTCTGTCTGTCACATCGTAGTGCTTAACCGGATGGACCAATATAAATTTGGTTTTTTTATTCGCTAAGGTTGGTAGGACAACAAGGCATACAGCATAATGCTGAGCTGGGGCCCTTTTTTCGGGTTGTGCCACACAATATAACAGTTTGTTCCGGCGCTTCTTTTGCTTGTTATCAGGTGGAAGAAGCGCCGGAACAACCTGCTCTTAGCTTTAAGTTGTGATGTGTGGCATAATTTGTATTAATAAACGTCTTTTCTTTCTTTCTTTCTTTCTTTCTAGGAGCTTAAACAAATGTTTAAGCGAAATAATTCTTACCTAGCCATGTTTGATGAAATCTGTTCAGTTGTTTTAGAATTATTCACCTTTTTTTCAGCCGGCCGGTGTAGGGATCTCGTCGTACAATTATTTTAATTATTTATTGTTATTCATACTACTTACACATACTTATCTTACCTATCGACTCGATCCCGAGCACTCTGCAATTAATATTATGATAACCTAGTTGACCTGATGTTCCACCCAAGATAGTTTGCAAATTATCCAACTGTATGAAAATTTACGGCAAACAGATCGTATTTAGGCTCGTTGATTTAATCTGGATAATTTGCTGGCTTAGATCTACCAAGTTCATTCTCGTTGGATTTTTTCTCAACTATTAAATCGGAAAGGTGGGTAACAGGATGTCGATCATGTCAGGTATAATAATAATGTACGTAGCCCCATATATTGTACCTATAACCTACCTATTTAGGTACTTGTTGGGAGTAATTTTAATTTGACGGCCTTTATAGTTTTACTTGCACTTTCTCATCTCTATTAGTTTTTAGTTCCACCGATTTTATTATACTTAGTTTCAATGGTGTATCTATTTCAATATGTCCATATAGTCTCCTACACGTCTACCAGCGCCTCTTTTTGATACGGCATCCAACAAAAAACCGCCTTCAAACATTTTAGAGTGATTTCTTCGAACTTAATAGTAATTTAATTTACACCTTGGAGAGAAGAAAGCCCATCAAAATGGTTTCTGGGAAGCTTGGATTCACTTTCAATTGTTGGCGTCGCACTGTCTGTCCGTCCTATTTATTGCGTCAGTGTCTATTAGTGAAAGTGAATCGACTTAGCGGTCACGTTTATAATGATTAATGATTTGTTTATTTTTTGTTTAGCCTTCGAACTCCTTTATACAAACAATTCTGAGACGGTTTAAATGGAGGTCATTGACTATATTTATAGTGATAGCAGCTTTCGTGTGACTTGATATTATAGATTAGTCTAAATATATACAAGGAAAAGGTGACTGACTGACTGATATATCAACGCACAGCTAAGAAAGGATTTTTGAACATTCAAACCCTAGGGGGTGAAATAGGGGTTTGAATTGGAATTTGTGTAGTCCACAGGGACGAACTTGCAAGCATAAGCTAGTCGTAAATAAACACGGACAAACGCAGCGCGGTGCAAGGAAATCTGCTCGGCAAGTCTATCATACGGAAAAGGATCGCCTCAATCAAAAGTAGGTTGGAGAGAAGTCCCAACATTATCCTAAAGGTGATAGCAGACAGTCAGGACAGCGCTCTCAAAGCGCACTGGATGTCTGCATTAGTTAATAAGTATATTAATTATATTACCTAACATACTACGGGTTTTCTTACTAACATACATTATAATATTATAATATAGTTACTAACATAGGTTAAGATGGTTACTAACATAATATTGTGGGCCTTTGTTGTCTGATTAAATAAAGATTATTTATTTTATTATAATGTCATAATGAGCGCGCGCGTACGCATGTACAGTATACCTATAGGTAAGTACAAAGAACTGTACGAAACTCTACATAATACAGCAACAGCACGCAGTGGCGATCTTCAGGATCTTGGCTCACATCTCATATCCATACCTACTTATAATATTTTATTGTAAATGTTTAGTCTGGCTCTCTGTCTATTAGTCTATCTGTTACTGGTTCGCACATCCGTTTAACGGATTTTAACATAGATACAGATTACAGAGTTAAGCTTGCACTCCGAGACGGACAGCTACTTTTGATCCCGGAAAATTAAAAATTTCCCACTGGATATTATAAAACTAGGTAGGTATATCCATGTGGATGAAGCCGCGGGCATCGATAGTGATTATAATAGTCAAATAAATCTCAGAGCATAGTTTTATTTAACCATGCTTATGACGAACGAATGTTCAAATATTATGAGGAGAGTATTAATCTTAAATAGCTCATGACGTCAGTCCTAAGCGTTTAGAATAAAAACCGTAGAGGATTTAATTTTTTGATTGAACAAATTACACTGTTTCCGAGCGGTTCCTTTTGTGCAGTTTTTATGGCGACCCAAACAAAAAATAATGACACAATACGCCTTCGTAGGTCTGTACGTAAATCAACCATGCTTGCCGATGATGTAATATACATATTTTTTTAAATTTGGATTAGTAGGTAACTAAATCATTCGTCTTACGTAACCTGAAGCTTTAGAACTGACGCACAATCATGGGTAGAGTGGGGCCGAGCCCTTTTTCAAACTTATTTATATCAAAAGTTAGTGACACTGATCTGGTAACCCACACAAAACGACAGATTTGTTACTCAATCACGCAAAAACTACTGGACGGATTTAGCTGAAATTCGGAATGGAGATAGATTATATGCTGGATTAACACATAGGCTACTTTTATCCCGGAAAATCAAAAAGTTCCTGCGGGATTTTGAAAAACGTAAATCCACGCGGACGATGTCGCGTTCATCAGCTAGTAATATATATATTGTTTATTTTATTTATTTTTTTGTTGTTCCTGTTACTTTTTTTTTAATATGATAATAATGAGAAAAATAAATAAATGAAAGTAAATTACATATATGAATCTTTTTCAAGCCAATCAAATTACAATCCTAATGACCAGTGAACAGGACTAAGCGACATTCCTGATGTTGCGTGACCGAACCAATTATTACAAGCTTGTAATACACCCAGTAATTTACGAAATGACATTCCAACTCTCGATACATGTTATTTGTAATTTGTGTCATTTGACAAAATTACTGAGCAATTTACCACGGGGATCCAGGCGATATAGAAATGTACTAATGGTGTTACCATAATATTATATTGTGTTATGTATTTACACTTTACAGACTAACAAGTAACAACATAGGTACCTATATTGTTACTTGGTAACTATAGTATATAGTCCTATATGGTATATAGGACTATAGTCATTAGTAATAACAATATGATTAAGTCGTGGCGGGTGAATTCAAAAGTATCAACCAATGACTTATATGTATATCAACACTGGTTGGTTTGCAACAAAATGTATAAGGTTGAACCGGCTCCTTAAAAAATGAGTGGGCTCTATGAGTGTTTGGTTTATTACCACTATTGTTTACGTGGCATGTCGAATGTAATCCTATTGTTGTTGCTAATGCCGGTCTCAAGTGGAAGCACGCCAGTTTATATTGAATGCACTACCTACTAATTTTAAAATGTTCGCGACTCAGGCCTGGTAGCTTCTTTGTAAAACCAAGGAACAATTCTACGTGCTTATTCATATCGATTCGAGAAATATACTTAGGTTCTAAGTATAATGCGTAAAAATTAAGCGCCATTTTATATTTATGTTTTACCGTACCTACCGTACTTTTGTCATGACAGTTGGCCCATGGAGTTAAAATGGCGCGTGAGAAGCCATTTAGTATGGACTATACTTTTAAAATTAGCCCGCTGTACGTGAACTTCCCGAGTACCTAGGTATATTATACAATAATTTTTTTCACTTATGTACGGTGCAAGCTATAATTTGTCGGACAGTTGTAGGGATAATTTTGCATGTCATTTCGCGTGCGCGTAAGCATTGGTGCAGGGGGCGGCGCCACGCAACTATGGCCACTATGGCGGCGTTAGATGAAAGATACGCAAATCATTTCACCGACAGACGACTAAATTGGACGCCATACGGTCATAGTAACCAAATGTACTCGAACAAACAATGAAATGTGCTAGACTCTAATAGAACGTACATTTTCACCCCCTCAAACTTGGTTGGACACGTAGACGGAAACTAGCTCCCCAATTATAAAAGGCCTCGACCGCCCACAAGCATTACAACTTCACGAGAAACTACAATATAAGTATACAATTCTCGTCACTTATGCACGGTACACCCTGTAATTTGAATAAAAAAATCAATGAAATGCGCCAGACTCTAATAGAACGTACATTTTTACCCCCTCAAACTTGGACACTTGGACGGAATCTAGCTCCCTAATCATAAAAGCCCTCGGTTGCCTACAAGCGTCACAACTTCACGAGTATATTAAACAATTCTCTTCACTTAGTAATACTCGAAAAATCAATGAAATGTGCTAGACTGAAGACTCTAATAGAATATACAATTTCACCCCCTCAGACTTAAAAATTTAGACGGAATCTAGCTCCTCAACCCTAAAGGCCCTAAGCTGCCTACAAGCGTCACAACTTCACTAGCATATTATACAATTCTCTTCACTTATGTACGGTGGAACCTGTAATTTGCCGGACAGTTGCGGGGGTAATTTTGCATGTCATTTCGCGTGCGTGCGCGCATTGGTGCGGGCGAGGGGGCAGCGCGACGCAGCTATGGCGGCGTTAGATGAAACACGCAAATCATTTCACCGGCAGACAACTAAATTGGATGCCATAGTGGCCCTGGCCATGTCTCTAACTCGCGAAATCAAAATTAGAATATCGCTAGGTATTGTAAAACTAGTGTACTGCGAGTTGGACTTGCTATAAAAGGTACCTCGTAAAAGATTATGTACTTTAAAAAAATTACATGGCGGTCATTTTTAAATTTTCAGTAATTATTGTTATATCAGCAATAGAAATAAACACTCTGAGAAAAGGGATTTGAATATTTTAGTATGGAGCCTGGCCTAACTAGGTACGGAACCGCCGGGGTGCCAGCCAGGTAACCTCCCAGTGTGCCTGGGTGCTGCTGGTCCCTTTTGGATGCGTCGGGCATCCGAGGGGAGGATCAGTATTCGGACCGGTGCACCACGGTAATGGCTAATAATCTCTCTTCGGGGATATTGTTTAGCCATGGCTAATGACCTGGCAGGGGGGAGTTTTCGCCGCGTGTCCCTCTGACTAGCAGAGGGCACAGTGGAGGAAGAGGAGGATGGGACGCGGGCGACGTGCGTGGAGTTTGCAGTTGTCGCCCGTTGGGTCCCCGGGTCGGGAGGCGCACGCACTTCGTTGGTGCGCCTCGGACGTGCGGTGTGGGGACCTCGTGAGCGGGGTCCCCGGTGGAGGGTCCGCCTCGGCGGATGTCGCTGGCGACGCGCAGGAGCGTCGCTGGATTTTAGTGGGTATTCCGGTCGCCTCTTGGCCGGCGAGTCCCACATACCTTCCCTCCAGTTGGTTGGCTGGCTGGTTAGCTGGCTGGCTTCCATGAGGGGGGGATGCGTAAACGCATTTCCCATGCGTTAAAAAAATCATCAATACAAACAAGTATTGTATGCAGCGGAGGCTTAGTATAATAGGGTCTCGTTGGCACCCTTCAGATACGGAGCCCTAATAAAAATCGTATTTAGACAATCTAAAAAGAATCTAAAATCATAGTAGGTACCTAGGTACCTATCTAGAGTATCTAAAAGCGGTGATAGCCTACGTCGCGTTGGGGAATAGGGATATCTACTCACGTGGCGTCGCCGTCGGCCTTCTTTGGGGTCGGTCGATTGTAGTACAGAACCATATAGAACCTAATAATATATAGTAATGAGGTTTCACTAGATTTGTCAACGCCATCTAGTAGCGAGTAGCAGAAGTACTACATTCGTTTGTTCAAAAGCACCATCTGTTATCGCACTTCAAAGTTCTAGTAGTAATCTAGTAGCTGGCCAACTTTTACATTACTTAAAAGTTTAAATGTTTTTTGCTAGATGGCGCTTTACTATGTGCCTAGCGCCACTACCACTACCTACTCGGTAGATGTACTTCTTTAGAAAATTTAGCGCCAAATTCATGAAAAAAATTTGCTTCATCTACGATAGTCCCTAGGAACCTATATTTAGGTACTATTATTAAGTACCTACACGGTAGATAGGTAAGTATACCAACTAATTAGGTTTAATTAACTCAGTAATCAAGTTTAGTGTCTTGTGTGGCTTAAGTAACTAAGTAGGTAGGTATAGGTAGGTATACCTAGGTATCTAGTTTTAGTTTCAGCCTTCAAGGTTCAAAATTCAAATACGTACTTAATAGGTAGGTAGGTACCTGGTACCTACATAACCCCTATTAGTACCTTAACCTAAAGTGTGAAATACAATTTTCAAGCACTCAACTTGCACATTGCGCAACTGTTAATTATGTGCAAACTAGGTAGGTATAAACAATACAGTGAACCGGTAAATTTTGTTTAAACTATAGCCTTTAAAGCGCTCTAGTTGTCTACCAAACTTCTCTACCTAGTCCTACCTTACGGAGACGTAGATTTTTTTTAAAGATTTTCATAATTTTCAAGAATTCCACGGGAAGTCGGGACCGGGTCAGTCAGTATAAAATAGGTACCTATATACCTACTTAAGTAGCCAATATGCTAAACATTTTATACGGCTCCCATAAATAGCATTAGCAGACCGGCCAGTGTCCGTGAAATTGTATATTTATCGACGCAAAGCATCTTGAACTTTATCGCGATTCACTTTGAGTCGTTTACGCTTTGTCTACATGGGAATATGTTAGAGCATGGTAGACGAGTGAGGACATGGAACGGAGATACCTGGGATAATTGAATTTCTTTGCGAGGAGATGAATCTGCCCACCACGGCCACGTGTTTACTGTTGCGTTAAGCTTGCTCACCTAACACAATTAGCTTGCCAAGACTCAAGTCCGATTAATAAACTTTATTTTGAAAGTAGGTATCTATAAATTAGAGGCTTAAGTAACTACTTACAGCATGCCCTAAGTACAGTACGCGGCAGAAAATATTATACATCGACCGAAACAGATAGCGGTTTGTTAGAGCGTTGTCTCTGTCGTTGAGAGCTAAAACGTCACATGTAAGAGTGACAGCGACAACGCTCTACAAAGCCGAAATCTCATTCTAAAGGTCGATGTACAATATTTCTTACCGGCTACTGTAAAGAAGTTTATAGAGAACTTCTAATCACTGGCGTAATCGTTGGCGTGAGTTACAATATACGTAAACACAAAAAAAGGCCAGAGTTTTATAAATTCCCACGGGATAGGGAATAAAGAGATTTTAGAAATACCAGAAATAAGAGGGTTACCTTGAGTACCTATATAACCGATGTCCGTGAACATTTGCACCCTCAGCGAAACTGCAGATTTTCAGTTTCTTTATTCACCTCTTAATGAGTGTTGACTAACCACTCTCCTTATCTATTCAAACAACGATTATTAAAAAAAATAAAAGCATGCTACTTTGTTAACTAAATTTAAAGTAACCGATTTACTTTATTTAATTAATTAGGTAGGTAATAGTGAACTAAATAGATAAATACTAAGTATGAAAAATTTGTGAAGTCTATCTGTCTACGGAAAGAGCATTTGCAATGTCAGTAATTTTCGAAATCTCAGAAAGATCCCGCACGTTTCTAGTGAATTTATTCAGACTTAAAATGGCTTGAGAGTATTTGAGGTAGAAGCAACGATCTCTATTTAACTACTATACGTACAGTAGAAGTTAGAGTAGAATCAAGATAAAGTTATTTACCGTCACGTTGCACTAGACTGAAGTTTCGAGCTGAACGTCAAAATGACGTCATTTCTATGTTAATATGACATGGTTGCAGCGCAATAGCAATTTGCGGGACTTATATCAGAGATTTCCAATGTCCAATTGTCCACCGGTGTCCCACCTCCATCATCAAAGATGGTACCAATTCTCCACTGTTATCCATAAAACAGAATGTGTTCATAAAATTTCAGATTTCAAGCTTTAAAATCTTAATAATTAAAGCATGGAAGCATTATTTTGAACATAAGATGCGAGTAAAAACATAATAATATATCTACCTAGGTACCTAGTATTCATACTCTGAGTAGGTAGGTACGTAGTATTGGGAAACTCCAGACCCTTTCTAAAAGCCGGAAGCTGACCTTTTATTAAAGGTTGAAATTTTTTCGTTGATCGACTTTTAGGTAGGTTGTATTTATTTAAATACTTTTTCTTCGTTTGTCATCACTTAGAATAGAACAGAATAGAATAATTCTTTATTTGCATAATGTGGTACATAAGATGTTGAATCTAAGAAACAGTCCAGCACATTAGCCATGTCGGCGTACAAATATAGTTAACAGTTGAGATGATTGAGTGTAAGACTAAATATTTTTTTATAAAATACAGGCAAATCATAAAATTAAACTAAGTACGTACGAGTAATAATTAATATACCATAACAACAATAACTTTGCCATATTCGTGTAAAAAATCGTTTGAATTTAACGCCGCCGCCGTACTCACGGACCACAATAAAAGATAGATAGGTACCTACTTTGAAAATACCTTAGTAAAGCAAAAAAGGCAGAAAAATTAATTAAGTAAGTAGGTAGGTATTAGAAGAAATAAAAACAAGTCGAGCCCTCCAGATGATTAAATATTCTTCATAATACAGCAAACTTTATAGGACTAATAAAAAGGTTAAATCTAGGTTAAGCAAGAAATTCTCTGGAGAAAATCAATACGAGAATCTCGTAAGCCAAGTTCAGTTTACGATCTGTTTATTGCTCTGATACAAATAAAGGGAAATAAACCTTGGAATGGAAATAGTGGAATCATAAGGATCTGCGAGTATAATCAAAATTAATTAAAACAACCGTTACCGATGAATAAAGTCAAAGTCTAAGTCGAATAATTTATTCAAAATAGGTAATACTGTAGGTACCCTATTTGTCAGGATTTGCAAGATAATACCTAATGTAGGTGGTGAAATTAGAATTTTCAATTTATTATTGTTCAAAATCAAATCAAACTAAAATTTATTTGGCTATAGAAAAAGTGAAATTAGAATATCATGCTTAAATTTATTCGAAGTACTTGTTTATGTTGGTTATTACTTATTAGAAATTCATTAAATTGATTCACACAATTTCTCTAGGTTGTGTCCGCTTAATCTAATTAGATACAATAATTTTTGCTATTTATTTATTTATAATATAATTTATACCTTAGTACCTATAGCTTTTAATAGCTTGACGTGGCTAAATGGAAACTATTTTCATTAACTTAGGTGTGTTTATAGATTTCGTCCTTTTTTAAAGGGAAAACTTTTGAAAAGTAAAGTATTAGTAAGTATTAGTATAGTAACTATTAGCTAGTAGTTGGCAGGAAATAGGTTTCGTCGAGCGTTGTCTCTTCCACTTATAATCTGACGTTTGTCGGTCTCAACGACGGCGACAGAGACAACGGTCTATGAAACCGCTATCTAGTCTTTCTAAAGGTCGATATACAATATTTCCTGCCGGGTACTCTAAGTAGTAATACTTCTTTTTAGTCTTCTTCTTCTTCTTCCACTATATCAGCTAGCGTAGTCGTAGTATTGAATATTGCTCCTACTATCGTATTGATAACTTTATTTGCACCTCGCCGTAGAAGCGTCAACTTGAACTGCATCAGTACTATCAGGTACGTAGACATGTAGGATATGTTCTGAAAGAAAAAATTAAAACGAAGAGACCTAGAAAATCTATAATCACAAGGTTAAGGTTTGTCTAGCCGAATTTATTTTGCTGCGATAATTTTTTTCCTAGACCAAAAAATGTTCATATTGAATCCATTTCAAGTGGGTACCTCAACAAGTGTCATCCATCTGCATCTATCGAGCAATCCTTTAGATAAAGAATTGCGAAAACATAAGTGTAAATCTTTTTGGTGCGATTTAGAAGTTCTATCAATAATATCTAATTTAGTTTCATAGCTCTATCTGCGATGGAAGTATTTAAAGGGATTTAGAAGTTCTATCTAATTTCGTTTCATAGCTCTACAATCGAAATGTTTAAAATAACTCTTTTACTTACTGCAGTAAACAGCTCCCTGTTGATATTAGTGAAGCCGTCAAGGTTCATGATGGGCGGATTCTTGGCGATGGCCACCAGGAACATTTCCACTTCACGTTGCGTATGACGATCGATAGAGCCTAGGTTTACGTTGAGCAGGCGCATTTGGAATTCTAAGCCCACCTGAAATTATGCTATTCTTGTAAATTACTTTAGGTATACATGTTGTGCCGACCCCACGTAGCGATGGATAAGGTAAGGAAGAAGAAGAAGATAATACTTAAGGTATAGTCTGCGACAGTTTATAAGGCAATCGGAGTAGGTATGAGGCGGGGACCGGGGCTGTGCGGGTGTGCCCGTTCGTTCCCTCCACGATTGCCATTTCGACCTGCCGCGTACTATAAGTACCTACCACTATCTGTGGTACCACATAATCAAGTGCCTCCTGTGGGGCGGCCAGCGGGGCGTTTTTATTTTTTATTTTTTTTATTATTATTTATTTATTTATTATTTAATTAGAACGGCCATAAAGCCAATTACACTAATTAAACTACGAGCGATGTCATACTCTCCATGCCACTCGGCACCCGCTCTTGATTAGGACGCGTCCGCGCGTCTTCCCAGTTCAGTATCAATTTCTTGTAAATATTAGCAGTTTGTTCTATACGCTGCTGGCCGCCCCGAAGGACGCACCCGCTTCCAGCTGGGCCACAGACTTTAAGTTTAAAATTTAATATGTATAAGGGTTTCTCGTATTACGACCTTAAAAACCGGAACCTTAAAAATTATAGCGTTTTCACCTTTCTAGTGGCGTGGTAAGCTTCATTACAAATGATGAAAAGCAGCGTCATACAATATCCCACTATAACGAATAGACCCATTTCCTTATAGCTCAAGCCATGCTCTAGTATCTCGGACAGGGAACCGTACAGAGAAATGGTTGTCGTGAAAAAGATGACCATGCAATATATACCATACATATTGGAATATGCTCGACCTGGAAAGTTGAAATGATATATTTAATATTACATATTTATGATATAAGTACCTATAGTTTAGAAAACGTCACCCGTAAATTCATATTTCAATAACCCAGTGAATGTGAAAAATGGTAGATTTATGTCGCAATCAAGCTTGCGATTTTTGAAAAATAACGTGTTTTTTTTGGGGTTCCATACCCGAAGAGTGCCAACGGGACCCTCTGACTCTATATTTCCGTCTGTCTGTCAGCTGGCTGTGTCTCATGAACCGTAGTTGATAGATACTATTATTAAGGAAATTATATTACAACGTATTAAATTTTAATATTCTTCAAGAAGAAAAGGTACAACAATGTTTATTTATTTCTTTCCAAGGACATTTCCGCTGTTATCCTTACTTCCATAATGTCCCGCCAATTTGCATATTTTCAAAGAGATTACAACCGCAACGTATCCGAGATGGAAACACGTACTTACGAGTACGGCATAAACATAAAAGATTTTATAGCTTATTTCGCTGTTTAACGCACTGGAGTCTGGATTTCATCAGATTTTCACGTTATTTTTCAAAACATCCTTGAAAATTGTGTTTTAAAGTCATCCTTGTTGCGCCATATAGTCAAAGTAACTACTAATTAGTACTTACTAGATAATGCCCGCGACTTCGTCCGCGTGGATTAAGGTTTTTCAAATTCCCGTAGGAACTCTTTGATTTTCCGGGATAAAAAGTAGTCTATGTCCTTCCCCGGGATGCAAACTATATCTGTACCAAATTTCGTCAAAATCGGTTGAACGGATGGGCCGTGAAAAGCTAGCAGACGGAGTTCCCACGGGATTTTTAAAAACCTAAATCCACGCGGACCAAGTCGCGGGCATCATCTAGTAATAAAATATTTTTGTTCCTTACCTAGTTGCTGCATCATATGGGAAAGGTCAACCCACAAATGTCGGTACTGTGCCAACTTTAGAGCCGGATGTTCGGCTTCCAACGCTTTATGAAGATTTTGCGCCAAACCCTTAGAAGCAGTTCCGAAAGCGTTGCAGTTGATATACCTGATGGATGTGCAAAAACACAATAATTGATGTAATAGGTATCTTATATGTCAGCTAAAGGTAGAGCAAAAGGTCGGTTAAGCTCATCTTAAATATCTGGGCATTGAACAAGAAATGATGAGTAGTCAAATGCTAATCAAGTATCGATCCAGCTAGAACTTTAATTTATTATGTAGAATATAATAAATTATAGTTATGTATTTTATTACAAGAATTTGAAAATTCGTAGCATGTGGCGTTTGCAGCATATTCAGGCTGATATCTATGAAGCGTAGGTAGGTAAATTGACTTTGCTCAGACTTAAAGTTTCAGTTAAAACGTGACAGACATATGCCATATAACGCAGTCGCGGTCTTAAGTAAAGTCAAGGTGCGCTCTATAGACCTCAATGCCTCAACCTCAGTATGGCTTGTGGTATGATCTGCTGTAACCCCCTTTCTGCAAAATTCTGTAGATCAAAGTGTGCGGTTGCGTTTGGAAGGTGTTTAAGCATAATTTCAGAAGCCTAAAGCTTTAAGCTTTTTACTTACCATAAAGAACAGAAGCCATCTAACATAGCAATGATGTGGTAGTATGCAAACGAATGCCACATTTCGAAGTCATCTTGGAGATAATTTTGTGAGAGGATAACAGCAAAACTTAGACCCCAAGAAAAAATGCAGAGGCCCCAAGTCAATGAGTATAAGTTTGGAAAAATAATCGGTGTTCCAGTTATCTTAAGGTATTTTAGCTGAAATAGCGCAGGTCAAGTTTATATCACATAAGTATAATATAGCCTAGTGGTTAAGACGTCGTTCTCATATTCGGAAGGTCTGGGGTTCGATCCCGGGCACGCACCTCTAACTTTTCAGAGTTATGTGCGTTTTAAGCTGTTGTAGCTATAATGTTCCAAAAGGTGTGTGGAGTCTGCAAATCCACACTTGGCCATCAGCGTGGTTGATCATGATCAAACTATTTTTATTCTGAGAGGTGACCCGTACTCAGTAGTGAGCCGCCGATCCATTGCTTTAATATTATACTTCATGGTCATCAACCAGATGACCATGAAGTATAATATTAAAGCAATGGATCTTCATGATCCATTGCCTTCTTGAAAAAGGACATCGTATGGGTTCGAAACTAGTCGGGCTAACGTCGACTAAACATGTGAGTAAAGCCGGGACAGATATTATTTAGAATGGATCTTCATGATCTTTCTAAAAGTGTATCTACCTATATTATTTTCAAATCTGACTGACAATCTTAATCTTAATTTAAACTTTAGAATAGTTTCCTAACTTTATTTAATCCAACTTTCAAAGTCATAGTAAAACTAATCTTCAAGTGAGTTATACTTAGGATAGTGTGTTCAACGGATTTCCATCAAATGGTTGTGAAGTTGTGTGAAGAATCCACCTAAATTATTGTTAATCTGGTTCCAAGTTTATAAAGCGCCGATAGCTTTAAATTGAAATTCAAAAGTTCGTATGTTTCAGGCCCAAGACACGGGTCTGCCCGCGAAATTCAAATTTAATTTGGTTTTTCACAATTTGTAAACTAATGCGACAAAGTAAACTTATGGCATTTTAATTTCACTTAGATAAAAATCTTTACTTGGAAGTGTCCAGTTTAAGAAAGTCAAAATAATGACTAATTTGTGAGTAGCTCACGTCAAACTCATTATTAGTACTGACTGACTGACTGACTGACTGATCTATCAACGCACAGCTCAAACTACTGGATGGATCGGGCTGAAATTTGGCACGCAGATAGCTATCATTACGTAGTTGTCCGCTAAGAAAGGATTTTTGAAAATTCAACCCCTAAGGGGGTGAAATAGGGGTTTGAAATTTGTGTAGTCCACGCGGACGAAGTCGCGAGCATAAGCTAGTTTTGACTAATTTCTTAAACTGGACACTTTCAAGTAAGTATTTTTATATAAGCCTGTGAAGATGATACTGCTAGGGGCTCAATTTGAATGCCATCAGCCTACTTTGTCGTATTAGTTTACAAATTGCGAAAAACCAAATTAAATTTGAATTTCGCGTGCAGACCGTGTCTTCCACCTTAAATAAATAAAGCACACGCGTTGTATTATTGTCATACCTATTCCTAGAACGAGTTTGACAAGTACCTGGTAATGTGTCCACATATTTTTAAATATCGCCACTTCAGCACCGTGACGCCAGGAGGCAATTGGCAGCAGAAAATGCGGGATGAGGATGCTCAGAAAAATAATGTTGTAGATAACTTCGTCGAAGCGTTTATTAGAGCTCTGCTGGAAATTAGCGAGTCGCTCCCTGCCCACTAAATACAAGGAAACGAAAAAAATATCACATAGACGACCTCCCTGGCACAGTGGTAAGCGCTGTGGTCTTAGTAGTGGAAGGTCTCGGGTTCGTTTCGCAGCAGGGGTTTGGAATTTTAAAATTTCTAAATTTCTGGTCTGGTCTGGTGGGAGGCTTCAGCCGTGGCTAGTTACCAGCCTACTGGCAAAGCCATGCCAACAAGCGATTGAGCGTTCCGGTACGATGCTGTGTAAAAACCAAAGGGCTTAATAAAAACTGCTATACTCCTTCCAGGTTAGACCGCTTACATCTTAGACTACATCATCACTATACGACCAGGTGAGATTGCAGT
Organism: Maniola hyperantus; assembly: GCF_902806685.2. Lineage (NCBI taxonomy): Eukaryota > Metazoa > Arthropoda > Insecta > Lepidoptera > Nymphalidae > Maniola > Maniola hyperantus. Next base: position 4,127,042 of record NC_048546.1, on the reverse strand, counting down.
CAAAGGCTAACTTGTATCAGAATAAAAGAAGTATCAGTGTACAGTACGAGGCAGAAAGTACATCGACCTTTAGAAAGAGATAGCACATTTGTAGAGCATTGTCTCTGTCGTTGAGACCGACAAAACGTCACATATGTATGTATGAGTGACAGAGACCAGGAAATTTTACTTTTAAACCCCTGACGGGAAGCGAACTTGGGACGTCCCACTAATAAGACCACAGCGCTTAACACTGCTACTGCGCCTAGAACATCGTCAGAAAATAAAAATATTCAGAGAACCAAAATTTTCCGGGTCCTAAAGTATTTAATAAAAGCCGAAGAATTATTTGCTTCTAAGGAAGTGCCAAGTACCCGTAACTTAGTGTGGGTGAAATGGCTTCGTTGAAAACGCTAATTAAGGTCACAAAGCCAAGAACTTTATAATTTTCATAATAATCTTACTAAGAAGTTTTTGTATGGACTTTATAATAAAACTAGCTTATGTTCGCGACTTCGTCCGCGTGAACTACACAAATTTCAAACCCCTATTTTACCCCCTTAGGGGTTGAATTTTCAACAATCCTTTCTTAGCGGATGCCTACGTCATAATAGCTACCTGCATGCTAAATTTCAGCCCGATCCGTCCAGTAGTTTGAGCTGTGCGTTAATAGATCAGTCAGTCAGTCAGTCAGTCACCTTTTCCTTATATATATTTAGATAACTAGATGATGCCCACGACTTCATCCGCGTGGATTTTTTAATGCCGTGAGAACTCTTCGATTTTCCGGGATAAAAAGTAGCTTATTCCTATCTCCAGAATATCTATCTCTGTAAGTACCAAGTAGAGATACCTATAACTTCGTCGTTCGTGGATTTAGGTTTTTAAAATTTCCATCGCAATTCTTTGACTTCTTTGCCTTTCCACAAAATGCAAGCTATCTCGTTACCTAATTACATCAAAATCGATTTAACAGTTGGGCCTTGAAAAGCATACTGACGGACGGACATACTTACATTCTTTCGCAGTTATATTAGTTAAAAGATATAGGTAGATGACTAGATGTAGGGAATTCATACAAAACAATAAGCTATCAAAATCGGTATACCTTTGTAGTATTTTTGTACCACCCGGTGCGGGTCCTCGCCTCATACCCCGATTGCTATCTTGATCTGTAGCAGACTATACCTACCTACCCTACCCTTAAGGCTAAAAAGTTTGGAGACCCCTCCACTAGACCACCGAGGCAGTCAATTAAATATTGTACCTTTTATAACAATGATGCTTTCTAAACCCCACACCAGATACGCCCAAATGGTCGCCTTCGATATCCAGTTGAAAGTTGTTCGTTTAGTTGTTTGAGCATCTGAAATATAACAAGATGCATCTTGCATTTTCTAGAGTTAAAGTAGGTTTTCTTGAATGAAAACAGTCTTTACTTCCTCAGAAAACAGGGCCTCACATTAATTTGCTAATAAGTTTCGTAAAATTAATAAATAAACGTGCATGTACGACTGAAATTGGTAAAATGAAAACAAAATACAGAGCAGATTCAAAGAATGCTCACTGCTTAGGGCCGATACATATCTACGGAGTAGAGTGGAATAGAATCTTTTAGATAACAACTTAAATTTTATTTTATCTACATTGACATTTTTTTAATTTTTTTAAAGAGTATTTTAGCCATATTAATCATGACTAATATTTCCCAACTAAGCGTAAAGCTTGTGCTAGGAGTGGGTACGACATTATAGTGCAATGGGTGGATATTGAACCGCCGACCTTACGGAATTCAGTTCGCTCCTTAATCGTTGGGTTGGCTCTATTGACATTAATTGCTACAAGTTAGTAAAAACAGGAGGAGATATTGAAGAGATCTTGAGCACCTAAGCCCATCTGGCCATTCTTACTCGCTCTGCTGGCATTATGCCAAAGCCCAAAGGAAATAAAAGCTCAGTTTGACTTGTTAAAAATAAATTGCTGCGTCTCGGTTCTACTACACTCTACATGTGTGCATTGGGCCTTATTCGTTCTTTCTGGGCTCACATTTTGTAGAGTCGATCTGTGAACAGTTTGCAGCATCGATTTTCAGATACCTACATTCATGCGGGAAACGGTAATTGCTCAAAAATGTAGTTGTACTCGAGGGAATGCTATCGATGTTGCCGTGAAAATTGAGTGCTTTTATTCCCACCGAAATACTCGTACCTACACTGTTGAAGGTAGAATACTACCTTCTACTATTAAGTATTATAGCTAAATAATGTATGGAAATCTTGTATTAAGAAAATAACTGTGGTCCGTTTTTTTCCTTAGATTATTTAAAAGATAAACATAATATCGCAGAAACCTTCTCGGTAGGTAACGCGATTTGCCTGGCGCTATAGACCTTCTGAAGTAAGGGCTTTCACTCATAACATGATTTCATTATCAGTTGGCGGTAACAAGGTCGTATGGGTCGAGTATAGTGCACCTCTTACGCATTTTAGCGGAAAGCTAAGAAGTAAAATAAGGAAAATAAAAGACTAAAGTATACAGAAAAAATTGAAAGCAAAGTTTAACAGAGACGCATTCGCGCTTGAATGTGATCTCACCTGGTGGTAATTGATGGTACTCTAAAATAGAAGCAGTTAAGCTTGAAAGGGGTATGGCAATTTTATAGATGATGAGCGGGTCTTCTCCGTTTGGCCGGAACGGCCAAGCGGGGGTACGGGCCTCGAGGCATGGCCTCCTTACCCGGGTGGGGCGCAGGGCAACTTTGTGCCCTGGTGACTGTTTTTAAGTCGGAATTACACCGACTTGGGCCTGCCAATCTTGGCTTATGGCCCTAGGGGACTTGTTCTCTTTGTTTGTTTTCCGCGCGCGGGCGGCGGCGTTCGCACTGTCGCGCGCGGAGATGTTTTCGGTCCAGGGTCGTCAATCCGAGGTCGGTCTCCGCGCGACGGCGTTAAGTTCGCCGTCGAGCGCGGAGACGAGGTCAAGTCCGGTGGGTCTCGCGTCGTCGTAATCGTCGTCGCTTGGATCATTTGCGTTCTGCGACAATGATGGCGATCGCAGGAGCTCACGAGGTAGTTGACGCCCGGTCGGCGGTCTAGGGATAAGTGGAGCGATGCCGTGGAGGTGCTCGTACGGTCCGTTGTCCGCGCGCGCAAACATGCGCCGCGCGAGTGTGCGGACGTACTCCTCCACGGTGGGCGTCTTGAGGTCGCGGTGGATGACGTCGTTCCTCACGTACCTCGGAGCTTCCACGATTAGGCGCAGGCACTTGTTTTGTTGGACCTGTAGGCGGCGTCTCTGGTACTCTGAGCAGAATGAGTACCAGGCTGGGGCCGCATACGTCAACCGTGAGCGGACATAGGCTCCGTAAATTCGGAGCTTGGTCTTCGGTGAAAGGCTTGAGGCGAGGACCTGGCGCAACATCGACGTGGCTGCACGTGCCTGGTTGACGGCGTGGTTCACCATGGGAACCATGTGCAGGCTTACGTCGATATGACACCCCAAGTAGCGCACCGAAGTCTGCCACTCTATGTCCTGCCCTCGTAGACGGAGTTGACGGTAAGGCTGCCGGGCGCCGAACAGGATGGCGGCTGTCTTCCCCACGTTGACGGCCATCCTCCATTTGTCCAGCCACTCCGGTAGCAGGTCCAACAAACGTTGCAGCCGGTTGATTGCGACGATCTGGTGGTATGACGACGTGAGATACGCGCTGTCGTCGGCGTAGAGTGACAACAGCACGTCTTCCTCCCCCTCGCGCAGATGTTCGGCGAGGGTAGGGATGTCGTCCGTGTACACCGCATAGAGACACGGGGACAGGCAGCTGCCCTGTGGTACTCCTGCCCGTATCGGGCGCGGCTGGGAGTCCACGCCTTCCACGGACACTCGGAAGGACCTGCCCTCTAGGAACGATGCTACCAGCCGAACGATCGCGGGTGGCAGGTTGGTCGAGAGAAGCTTCGCCAGGAGGCCGGCATGCCACACGCGGTCGAAGGCCTTCTCAATATCGAGAAAGACCCCGACGGTGCAATATCCTCTATTCTTCTCACTGGCGATGAAGTTTAGTCCTCTCGCCAGCTGGAGCGTCGTGGAGTGGTTGCTGCGGAAGCCAAATTGTTCAGCCCGCGGGCTTGTATGCGGGGCGAGCCTTCGCAGCAAGAGACGCTCAAACAGCTTGGCGATGTGTGGCAGAAGGGTGATGGGTCGATAGCTTCCTGGAAGGCGGCGGTCCTTTCCCGGTTTGGGGATGGTGATCACCTTCCCCGACTTCCATGAGTCCGGGAAGTGGGCCGTGCGGAGGATACCATTAAAGAGCCTCGTCAGCGCAACGAGGCCTCTTTTGGGCAGCTGCTGTATTGCGGCGATCGGGATCCCGTCGTAGCCTGGCGCCTTCCTTTTGGGGAGTCGGAAGACGGCCTTCCTCAGCTCTAATGGGGAGATATAGTCATCTCCCTGAAGCGGAGGAGTCTGGGCCGACAGGAAGTTCTCTATTTGATGTTGGATCGCCGCGTGGTGTCTGTACACGGTGTCGTCTTGGGCCGGTGGGTTTGGGGTAAACTGGTCTTCCATATACTCCGCCATAATCTCTGCGCGATCTTTGGCGGAGTATCTTCGCGTACCCTGACTGTCTAGTAAAGGGTAGACGGGTGAGTCTGATCCGGTGAGCGTCTTGCACAGGTGGTATAGCGTGGTCTCAGACTCAGTTGCCGCGTCAATGGTCTTCTCCCAGTCTTCATCTTCACGGGCGATGAGTGCCAGTGACACCTCCTGTGCGAGACGGTTGAGGTCTCGCTTAACTCGTGGACAGCGAGTGCGCGCCCATAGCTTGCGTAGGGCGCGCTTCTTCTCGAGCTTGTCCCGGAGCGGGCTCGGTAGCAGGTCCCGTCTTCGAGTGTAAGGCCTGGTAGTGGTGGCCTCCCTCTTGGCCTGTTGTATCGCCGATGTAATGGTGCATGCGGCCCGGTCAACGTCGGCTGCGGTCGAGATAGGTCCTACGAGCTCCAGCTCCGACAACGCGATCGCGTACTTCTCCCAGTTCGTTTTATTGCTGGGAGGCCGCGGGATGGTGAAATCGCGCTGGAGGTTGAGCGTGACCAATATGGGAAGGTGCTCTGTATTGAGGTCGTATAGAGGCTCGACACTGATAGGATGGTCCAGCCGGTAATGCAGTACGATGTCCAACACGTCTGGTTGGTGGAGGTGCGTTGTTGGTATATTGGTCGGCGCGCCCGGGCCCAATACTCCATAATTGTAGCGCTCGCTGTCCTCGAGTAACATCCTTCCGGCCGCGGAGTTGACACGCGAGCCCCAGGCTTGGTGCTTCGCGTTTAAGTCCCCCACGACTAGTGTAGGGATCTGCGACTCGAGGAGGGTGTGGACATCAGTACCGCAGAAGGTCTCGTTCGGTGGTCGGTAGGCGGCATATATGTTGAGCTCCTTGTCGCCGGCTTGAACACGCACTCCCTGTGATTATTTTATAGAACTAACACCTACATAACGATCTCCACATCCAACACTAGATGGCGCCACAGGTATCTTCAATCACTAACTATGAAGCCTGAATCGCGCAAACGAAGTTTTACTACACTAACTACACTACAGAGCTATAAGACATAACAGCCGGAACAGCAAGCAGAATGTACCAGCCCGGAGGAAGATCTTCCTATTGCTACATTCGAGCCCACATCACTCTGCTCGGTTTCTACATTACGCGGAATCGTACTGGGACGCTCAATTGCTTAGCGGGACGGCTTTGCAGATGATGCTGACTAGTCTCGAACACGGCTGTGTTGCTTGCTAATACCATATTTATTACGTTTATACAACCAGAGTATTTCTAGTGACCCTACGATAGGTAAATAATCCACAAAATGATTGAGCCCTTAATTCAAATCATTCACCGCGTATCCTAAGTTTTTAAAAGCCTTAAGCGATAATACATTCAGGTCCGAACCAGTCTAATTTAAAAATTTCTGACATACCATTACACAGTGTTAATTTTTCTAACCACTTACTGTCTTTATTCCATCAGACCAGACATGAGCCTTTTTAGAGATTATAAATTTCCAATTGTCCCTGCCGGAAATGTATGAAGTCATCAACCTCACGGAAGACAGCGATCCTTTGACAAAATGCATGGAAAAGTGGTAAGTATCAGTTGTGGTTTCCAAGTTTTCGCTATTTCATTATATACTGATCTAAAAGACTAAAAAAACTTGAATTCGATCTTACGTTTTGGTACCCTCATAATGGGCATCACGCCCATGATTTGAAACAGCACCAACAAGCTCTTCGTCGTGATGTAGAAACTGTCGTGCTTATCCAGGAGCGCGCCATCTTTGACTGTTATCTGTGGTCCATAAATATCCTTTTCTTGATATGCTAAAATGAAACAGAACATTTTATAGTACGCGACAGGTCTAGATGGAAATTGAGGTGGAGACGTCCCGCACACCTGCACAGCTCCCGTGCTAAGCTAACCCGGTGTGGGATATAATACAAAGTACAGTACCTATGCGGCAGAAAATATTGTACATTGGCCTTTAGAAATACAAAGCGGTGTCATAGAGCGTTGTTTCAGTCACTGAGACCTACAAACCGTTACTTAAGTAGATATGAGTGATAGAGACAACGCTCTACAAAGCCGAAATCTCAGTCTATAGGTACAATATTTCTTGCCAGCTACTGTACTCAATATTAAGTATGTATTTTGTGGTAATAGTTTATTTATTTACCGCTTCAGTGACGTTTAATATTAAAATGCTAATGTAATTTTGGGTGGCAGATAAGAAAAATTTATGTAAGTCGTAATGGAATTTTTTTTATCAAAATAATTTCGAAAAAAGTGAGAATAAACAAAAAGATGAGTTCTATTGTACAGTGCCTAATAGGTTTAAGATTATGATAGAGATAATAACACAAAAATATTTTTTGTGCCTCTCTTGTTTCGTATTTATCGCTCAGTAGGTCGATTTCGTAAGTCTTGCATCCATCATTATTAAAATATCAATTGTTGTGATTGTCTGAATTTGTGCGATTCTTGTTGCTACGATGCATTGTAGCCAAGAGTGAGCGAGCGTCAACCAATCAGAGAGGTGATTGTGATCGTAACATTGTTGCTGTCATTCTATCGCAATCGAGCAGCAGGTTCATGAACCCTTCCCATCATTAATGGTAGGGGCAACGTGGTATAATCATCATCATCATTATGATCAACCCAACAACGGCTCACTACTAATACGTATGGGTTTCCTCTCTGAATTAGAAATGTTTAGGCCATAGTCTGCTACGCTGGTCAAGTGGCAGACTGGGATATGATAATGCGGAGGTATCCCAGATCCATCTGCATTTTTATATAGTAGTGTAGATTGACTAAATATACCTTTTTCCCCGTCTATCTTTTCAAACATATTCTGCTTTCTCATTTTATCCGCTTGTTGAGAAGTATAATTTTTTTTAATAAACGTAGACATTTTCCAAAGCTTTAGTATAACAAAATACTTGATAGCATGGAGTCCTTCAAGTGGTGTTTCCCCTACGAGATCAAATGGCGGTATGAAAGCTCCCGTAATAGGCGGCACCATATAATCAATCATACTGTACCCTGCTCAGCTTACTTGGTTATGCGCGTTTGTTTATCAACGTCTGTAGAGTCGCATTATTCTTCAAAGATTGTATTATCTGTATTAGTTAGCAAAATATATTTTTTATTTGTATTTTATTTCCACGTTCTGAAAAATAAGCTTGTTTTTCCTTGTATTATGAAGTTGTATCATGGAATTTCACAAAGTAACGCCTACTTCTATCTACTGAATAATGTGATAAAAATGAAAGCCATGAAACGTAAATGCGTGGTACAATTTCTTTTTATTAAATACGGAAATTATTTTTATTAAGTACGTATTATACATATAATATTTTTTAAAGTGCTTATTTAAATTAATTAATCAGGATCTAACTTTATATTTTATACTTAGTTAATGAACGAATGATTTATTTATTCAATAAAATGCAGGTACTGATATAGTGTCTGATGAGCCATATTATACATTTTACCATTGTAAATTTTTATTTGCATACTTTAGATGCCACATTTATCCCTTTTCAGTCAATATTATTTATATTCAGACTAACTGATACCTGCGACTTCATTCGCATGGCTTAAAAATCCTATGGGAACTCTTTGTTGTTCACCAATTTGGTATAATTTAGATACTTAAAAATTTACACCACAAATGCGTCTCTATTCATTTTAGTCTAGTTTCACGAATGACGCCTCAGCGTCGCCTCGCAGCCGTTAATTCATATTTCATACTAATAGCAACTTTCCAAACCCTTAATAGCCCACAAAGTGAGACATTTGTTGACCCACCACGCTTAAGGGTTTCCTAGGAGAGCGGTGTCGCTATAATATAGCAGTCATAATGTATCTTTAAGTAACGTCACTAAACTTTGTCTATAGAAATAAGTGGCGTGGTTTCCTAGAGAGCGGAGTTTGTCAAATTGCTAATGCGCGTGGCCGTCATTTTATCACTAAAATGGCGGCCTTTAAATGAACTTCAGTCTAGTGCTGACGTCACCGTCAGCACTAAACTGAAGTTTCAAGCTGATGGTATATTTTATGTCGTCTTACGTCAAAATGACGTCATTGCGATGTTAATGAGACATGGTTCCAGCGCAATAGCAATTTGCGGGACTTATATAAATCATCCTTTACTAAAAATCACGTAGGAAGTATGTTACATCCGTTGTCCCCAGGATGCAAGTTAGAGCTCTGTGCCAAATTTCGTTAAAATTGGTTTAGCAGTTAGGCCATTAAACGGTAACAAATATGCAGAATTGCGTTATTATATTAATGGATAAGTATGGATTAGTATGGATATGGATAACCACAAAGTAGCTGCAACTACATACCAACTAATTAACTCGAAGAGTCGAACTAACTATGTAATTAACGAAATCTTAATTAACTTTTTATACCTTCATCTACACCTTCATATAAAATAGTGCTGTTCTATTTGTTTTATTCATGCCAGCAAGATGCCAGCTTTCCATTTTGGTTCCATGATTCATGAATAAATCAGAAAAGCGCCCTGAAAATATTATGAAATATTTTCACGAGAGCTGTTTACCGTATGTTGTGAAAACATTCTTGATCCGCTTATGTTACGACCGTGTCGCAGGATACCTACTCTTCGAGCGTGAAGCGGATAAATCCTATACCTATTTATATTATAAAAAGAAAAACTACCTGACTGACATATCAACGTACAGCTGAAACACATGGGTCTAAAATCTAGAGATTTTGCATTTTTGTATAACATAATTTATAACATACAAGATAATGCCCATGACTTAAATCCACGTGGAACAAATTTAAAGACTAATTTTCTTTAATTTTCTGGAAATTTTATTAAAGAAAAATTAAAGTAGTACCGATAATATTGTCACTCTCCAGGTCTTTAGAAAATATCCAAGCAAAAAATTACGTCAATCGGTTGTTCTGTTGCGGAGTATTTGAAGGACTTAGGTACCTACCAACAAACAAACCTAAGGCTTTAGCATTTTAATACTAAGTAGGATATTATGATCAGTAGATAAGGAGCTATTTTCAGAAACTGCACTTAAACAAAACCAATGCAGGTTCATATTAATTTATAAATTTTTATGATAGTGTTTTTACCTACACAAATTATTAGGTATTAAGAATTTAGAAAATTAAACTTATTTTTTTTAAAAATAGGGATAGCGAGCAAACGAGCAGGCGGATCACCTAATGTTAAGTGATTACCGCCGCCCATGTACACTTGGAGCACCAGAGGAACCGCCCATGCGTTGCCGGCCTTTTAGGAATCTGTTGGTCCGCCGCTTGAATAACCCCATGTTGTAATCTAGTGGGAACACCGTCGATTGGAGTTGGTTCCACACTTATTTAGAAAGCAGGTTTAAATACGAGATGGTTTGCCCCTTGTTTGCTCAGTTACGCTTCCCTACTTTTATCAATGTCGTATTTTATAAACCTACCTCGGCAAGCATTATATTAAAATGATGGTGAAAACCACGTTGTAATTCACAAAGAAGATGCTCCACGTATCAGCTTGAGAAACCAACTTAACATTTAATCCGCCTACGTAGATAATTTCGCCATAATGCACTGGCTGTTCGTCATTACTTTATCACTTAGCAACCTAAGGACTGTTATAATATTATAATACCAGCACTTGAACTAAATTGTAGCACCCAATTCCTTTAATCCTGCTTGGCGCGGATCATCTAGATATCCCTACCTAAGCTTAATAATTTAACGGTGGAGTAACACCGCCCAAGTTTAGGCGTAATTTATAATTACGAAACGTCAAGTTTAAAGCTTTGGATTAATGAAATCCTATAATTTGAGCTTTCAGTTATACCTACTCTTACAGTTTAATACCCTAAAGTTTTCTGAACTGTTAAACATGGGAATTGGAAAATGAGAAGTAAGTACTTTAGTACGCGACAGGGCGGTATGGCAATCGTGGTAGGGACGCCCTGCACTGCACACCCGTACGTCACCCGCGCTAACCCGTAGGGCGATTGTCTAAAACCTGCATCAATCATTATTAAAATATCAATTGTTCTGATTGGCTGAATTTGTGCGATTCTTGTTGCAACAATGCATTGTAGCCAATAGTGAGCGAGTGTTAACCAATCAGAGATGATTGCGATCGTGAAATTGTAGCTGTCAATCTCCCGCAATCGCGCTGCTGGTGCGGGATATCAATCACGTCGCAACGGAGCATCGGATCGACGTGATTTTTTGCACAGGTATAGTTAAAGATCTTTTAAAAGCATAAATCCACACGGATGAAGTCGCGGGCATCAGCTAGTAATTTATAAATGTATTTTCAGTTCTTCAGCCTCTGGAACCATATTGAATTATGTCAGCTTTATCTCATTACCTTGGGACCTTTCATTATTAGGAAAAGTTATTTCCTATTATGCCATGAGCTTTTGTGAAGATAATATTATCTTCCGAGCAATAAAGTGATTGTAAACAAAACGTGGCTTAAGAGATTTGTATTGATCCACAATGTGGAAGATAAATAGACGTCTTCGCGTAAAGCTTCGCGTTAATCATTTGCTAAAATAATATTGTTATATTATTTTTCTAATTAAGGAATTTACTAGCTTATGCTAGCGACTACGTTCGCGTGGACTACACAAATTTCAAACCCCTGTTTCACTCCTATAGGGGCTGAATTTTCAAAAATCCTTTCTTAGCGGATGCCTATGTCATAATAACTATTTTCCGATCCGTCCAGTAGTTTGAGCTGTGCGTTGATGATCTGTCAGTCACCTTTTCCCTTTATATATTTAGATTTTTCTAATTTAGAAATTTATAATAACTAAATTATCACTGACTGTATTATTATCTCGAAATTTTAGACAAGTAGAGCTTAGAGCTTAGAGCCTCAATTAGCTCAACCGGTAAAGCAGTGGACTGAAAACCGAAAGGTTGACGGTTCAAACCCCGCCCGTTGCACTATTGTAGTACCTACTCCTAGCACAAGCCTGACGCTTAGTTGGAGAGGAAAGGGGAATATTAGTCATTTAACATGGCTAATATTCTTTAAAAAAAAATGAAATCACCCTTACCTATACTAAGTATGTACGAGTAGATAATACCTACCATCCTAATTGAACCAAGTATTGAGTTGTTGCAGAGTTTGCTAACGCGAAGGTATGAGGGGACCATTGCCAACTATGTGTGAACTAAGATAACCTAACTAAGAAACTTTGAGAAGCTGACACAACTTACCTTTGTTTGTCTTTGTAATGTAAGTCTAATGCGGTGCTCAGACCTGGCAAGTCAGCTTAAGTATAAACTAGCTTTAAGATAAAGAAAGAGGCAGAGTTTCTAATCCAAACATTTGCTTGACAATAGTCAACGTTAAACGTCAAGTAAAAATAAAACTACAGTCCAAGCACAATCAGTGCGACATCCACAGAAATAAAAATAAGCGTAGAAGTGTTAAAGAATCGTAACCCTTACGCCGATGGGCATTGCAAAAGCTTGGATTTGACTCGCTCCAGCAATGCACGGGGCTGCAATGGCTTGTATAGTACAGTATAATAACATTGTAAATTGAAAAATTAAAAAGAGCAACCGCCGAGTTTCTTGCTGGTTCTTCTCGGTAGGAACGGCATTCCGAACCAGTGGTAAATTAAAACTACCTGACTATTCATAAGCACTTTTAAAAAGTTTACATGAATAAAAAAAAAACATTCTATTCTATTGACCATCGTAGCGCATTATTGTAAAAATAGACTTATTTCTTTATTGATTGGTAATTTTTGTGTTTATTTTATACATTTTTGTATGAGCTAATTCCTAAAAATCGTATTAAAAACGACAGATACCATTTTTATTTTTTTACTGTAAAAGCCGCGAGAAAGCGTTGTCGTACTGTTCGTGCTTGGACTGCTAATCTAGAATATACGTTAAATACCGCTTCAAAATGTAAATTAATATAAAACAAAATACTCGTAGATGAAAGTTAAATTGTTGACTTTCATCTCGTTTAATCAAAAATATCAAACCAAAATATGCTGGTTCTTAGAAAGCGCTCTTTTTATTATAAAGAAGAAAAATATTATTCATATCGCGAAAACTGTTCCACGAAACACCTATTTGTCGACACTAGGTACCTACCTATATGGAAATAGGCAAAAATTCGCTGAAATGCTGTTTAATATCGCTGAATACCAACTGCGAACTAGAGCTTGTTTTAGGCTAGAGAAATATGTATCTAACGTAAATTCAGCGCACGAAATTTTGCGAGTTGAAATCAGTTCTAACCACTACCTACGCGAAAAACTTGTACGGAAATTCCATTCTTTGGTTCTATGGCGTTCGTAAAGAAAATGACCGTTGCATCAGTTCCAACCGCTACGCGAAAGATCTGTACGGAAATTCCTCTTTGTTTAACAGCGTTAGTAAAAATGACCGTTGCATTATGTAAAAGTTTGAGCGTAAAAGCGTTAATATCAGTTCCCAATCAATACGCGAAAAATCTGTAGGTAGGTACGGAAATTTCGCTTTGGTTAACAGCGTTAGTAAAGAAATGACCGTTGCATTGAAAAAAAAAAAAAAAAAAAACTTTGAGAGGAAAAGCGTGAAAATCAGTTCCAACCACTACGCGAAACATCTATGGGTATAGGTACGGAAATTCCGCTTTGATTGACAGCGTTAGTAAAGAAATGACCGTTGCATTATGGAAAACTTTGAGCGTAAAAGCGTTAAAATCAGTTCCAACCAATAGTACCCCTGATCGGTTTCTACACGGCATCGTACCGGAACGTATCTTTGCATATTATGTTTGTATTATTAAGAGCGTTAATGCTTTCCCACGCATTGTACGTTTAGGTATTTACCCGAGGTTTACATAGTTTTGTGACAGGCCTTTGAATTCAATCTGAGACTGAAAGGTTTCCCTTATCATGCGAGATCAGTGACATATTGTCACCGATCAACAGATTTCCTTGACACAATCTAATTTAAATCTTATCACAAAGGCCTGCAGTTCAATATGCTTTGCCGTGTTGATGTCAAAGCTATACGGGACAGATACATGGAATAATTGAATTTCTTGGCGACGTGATAAATCTGGCCAATATGTGTTCACTTTAGCGTGCGAATGTTTGTCGTGGACAAAAATAATTAACTAGTTGAACGGGGAAAAGTTGGATTCGCAAGAAAACTACTTGTCTTTTTATTGTTTACGAAAACTATAAGGACTTTAAAGACACATTACAATCATATAGTGATCGCGACTTCGTCCGCGTGGACCTCACAAATTTCAAACCCCTAGTTCACCCCCTCAGGGGTTGAATTTTCTAAAATAGCGGATGCCTACCTCATAATAGCTATGCTAAATTTCAGCCCGACCCGTCCAGTAATTTGAGCTGTGCGTTGATAGATCAGTCAGTCCCCTTTTCCTTTTATAAATTTAGATTCTGCCATGTATAAGCAAAGCAATGCGCATTTATAATGTATTTGTAAGACTATGATATTATAGTAGCATCTTTAAATTTAATGTACCTACTATCTTCTTGAACCGCCCATGAACATTTGCAGTAGGCACCAGAGGAACCACCAATGCGTTGCCGACCTTTCAGGAATGTGTCAGTCCGCCCCTTGAATAGCCCCATGTTGTAATCTATTTATTTATAGCAAAAGTTCATTGTTTCTTGATTATTACTACCACTGACTACCAACTGTCTTCGTAAGTATAAGAAAATAATAAATACTGTATTGAGAATACGAAATTACTAATGCAAGACTCATCTTGGTAATTTTTCGTAGCCTATGTATATGCCATTTTACATAGCTTAGTCGATATTGGTCCTATCTATGTACAAAACGTGACAGGTCGAGATGGCAGTCTCGCAGAGTCTCCGCGCTAACCCTGACGTACGGGTGTGCGGGGCGTGCCCTGCCTCATACCTCATAGTGGCGAACTATAAAATATACATATAGCTTGTTTACGAATTGCTAAATGTTTCTCTTTACAAACTAAGGTAATCGAGTTGTTACTTTGTAATTTAAAAATTTTTATGTTGCGCCAGTAAAGTTTTTACAGTTCACTAGTGCAATAGAGTGCTGGAAAGTGGATAGGTGCACTCACTACTAACAATGCTGCAATAAAATTGGCAGAAACGTGTTTTGTTTTACTATTAGGATTATTTAAATGACAAGAAAGCTTGAGTATGAGTTGCCAAACAGTGATAGTTCTAATGATCTTGTAAAGTGGTGATAATAAAAACAAAGTGATCCTAAAAGGATTCCGTTTTTACCTTTGAGGTACGGAACCCTAAAAAGAATAATGATTTGAATTTTGAATTTTGTTTTATGTGAAGCGTGTCTTTCAAAAACAAGAGCTTTGTATAGAGTAGGTACTTACACCTGATTTGAACATAATCAGTACCCTTATTATAAATGCGAAAGTGTGTTTGTTTGTTGGTTTGTTGATTCGTTGGTTTGTTGGTTTGTTGGTTTGTTGGTTTGTTGGATTGTTAGTTTGTTGGTTAGTCCTTCAATCACGTCGCAACGGTGCAACGGATTGACGTGATTGTTTGCATGGGAAATCAAAGAGTTCCCACGGGATTTTTACATAACCTATTTCCACGCGGACGAAGTCGCGGGCATCAGCTAGTAGGTTTATACTGTATAGATTCATAAAGTTTATCAACAACGAAAATTGTACATTTCATAACCTCGAAAACGATGCAAACGCAAATAGTGAATACATTTAACTCCAGTGCGAGAACCCTTCAGTAAATCTTCTCAGATCCCCTACTACTTATTTATTTACTTTTAGTTAAGAAGTTCTGTTTCGAAAATCTGTTACAAAAACGCTTTTCCGTCACCGGAAATCATTATGCGATATCTTATATTTATGGACCGATACAGGACCGGATTATTCAGAGATCAAGCGCAAACAACATCGGGGAGTCTGGGGTGAGATTCCAGGCACGCATTTTTAACTTTTGCGAGTTATGTGCACTTTAAGCAAATACATATAACTTTTTATAAATGTATGACGGCTTAACTCACGAGTTTGTCGGAGTGTACCCGACTAGTTTCGAACTCATCCGGGGTCCTTTTTCAACAGGCCTGTGCTCTAGATATCTCACGATAGTTTAAACGCTAAATATCATTTGCTTAGCGGTGAATAATAATATCATGAAAAAACTTGTATACCTGAGAGTTCTCCATAATAGCGCTTTAAGACCTTTAAAGGAAATAGCATAAAGGTTAGTCGGCATCACAGGAGACTAAAGAGCTGGCAGCTACCTTGGACAAAGAATTAGCCTAGCAATTCAAAGGGGGAACGCTGCCAGTATCTTCGGTACCTTGCCTAAAGGGACTCCTTTTAATAATATATTTTAGTTGTAATATTATATATTTTAAGGTTTTAGTTTTAGTTTCATTGTTTTAGTCAATTTTAAAGAAATGCCATAAACTTGTACATTGTCATAAGCAAAAAGAATTTCGACTGAGAAATGGGCACATAGTAGGGGGTCATCCTTTTCAACAAATGTCACTAACAGCCTGCATCAGCTGCCCAAGTGCTCCTCTACGTAAGCTCTATCATATTTTCTCGACACGCTGCGGATTTATTTACATCCTTTAGAAATGGAATCACGTAAGCACAATCCAGAAATAGAAAGCCTGTACAGATTGCTAAACCTACCAATTTTATGTTGTAAATTAAAGAGAACATGCAAAATTAGAAAACGATTAGAAATAATAATATGCATGCATAATAATACAAAGAAACCTACAGAAAAAGCCAGCTGCCTGTGATTGCGACCGTGCAGATTTAAATTTTCGTAAGTACTGTAAAAACTCTATGATTTCCCGGGACAAACAGTAAGCTATATGTCTTACCTCTGAATGCAAGCTATCTTTGTATCAGATGGACTGTAAAAACTAGCAGACAAATGGATAGACAAACACAATTTCACATTTATAATTTAATATGCATTAAAATTTAATTTAGGCCAACTTCACGCGTTTATTACAGGTTAAATTCTAATGTAACTGCATCATTGACAAACTAAGCTGATCTCTAGTTCATGTCATAGACTAATGAGATTGTAGTCAAGGTGTAACGTAGCATGTAGCTATCGAAATGTATAAAAGGAAAAGGTGACTGACTGACTGACTGACAGACTGATCTATCAACGCACAGCTCAAACTACTCGACGGATTGGGCTGAAATTTGACATGCGGATAGCTATTTTGACGTAGGCATCCGCTAAGGAAGGATTTTTCAAAATTCAACCGCTAAAGGGGTGAAATAGGGGTTCCAATGAAATTTGTGTAGTCCACTCGAATGAAGTCGCGAGCCTAAGCTAGTATATACCTATATATTTTGACTAATAGCGGAAATCATAGTAGGTAGGTACCTATGTAGTTGGTTAAATCCGACCTTTGTGCCCGGTAGGTAGCCATTATAAATTACTGCGCAAAGCTAGGCCGATGTCAGTGCCATGATTGTATTCTGTTGGGTCTAGAATGTCTGGATTATCTACTTAGGAGCAGATTAATGAGGTGTTGTTGCAGTATTGAATAATGAATTATATAATTTAGTACGTATCCGAGGTTTGACCTCTTCCATTAATCATATGAAGGCGGGGATTTTCTTCGGATATGACGATGTATCATATGAATAATGACATATTTATCAAAATTGGTTGAGCCATTAAGTAGTTACGGACTTAGGAACGTACATAGGTACATACATACAGGTCTAAAAAATAACCTTCCCTTTTCCTTACCATCCTTTTTGACTTCGTCGCAGTCGGGCAAAAAGGTAAAGGCTTATTAATCAAAATCAACCGCAACTACGCTCAACTAACTCCCTTCAAGCAACACTAACCTTTTTATTTTGCCCCAATCTAATACATTTTGTGGGCTTACCCCAAAGTCCACTGGTGCCAAATTATCCCTATATAATAACATCATGAAACCCTAGATTTTATCAAGTCAGCAGATTCGCGGTTCGTTTGCTTCTTTCGTATATTCGGGCCACATACACAATGAATAATTCAAATGTCCGAAGGCCTTTTTATGAGTTTAGCAAACAGTGTTAACACTTTTGTATTCAGAATCTTTTTGTGACAATACATTTATTTGTTCATGGCCATAACTCATAAAAATATTATACTTATCTGTTTTATAAAAAACACTGTTGAAGATAATATAGGCGTAATTTTAATGTGTATCTACATATTATTATACATGCCTACCTACTTTCTAGGCATCTACAGAGTTTTGTACGTCTTTTCTCAATCTTAAAAAAAAACTTAAACTAGATATTCGGCAGTATATAGATGTAAATTTTAAATTATCGACTAAACTAAAAACTACTACGACTAAACTAAAAAGCGCGTGTTATTATGTTGAGATAAAATATGAGATGACGACTATATGCGATAACCTGTACGCACTTTTAGTCAAGCTAGAATTAAATGTACCTAATTCTTCTACAGCACGATGTTATATCGGTATGAAACAGACTTCCGCATGCTGCTTAAGGCCGAAAAATTAATGTTTCCGTTTGTAACATGCCACATTGTCGCATCTTGTTGCTACGGCGTAAAACAGACTTTTTTTTAAAGAATATTAGCCATGTTAATTATGATTAATACTCCCCTTTACCTCCAACTAAGCATTAAATTAGGCATATTAAGCTTAAGTAAGTACGACAACGGATTGGGTTCAAACCAGCGACCTTTCATATTTCAGTCCGATCTTTAACCATTGAACTATTGTGGCTATAAACTTTAGACATTAGGTATTAGATCAATAAGATCTAGGGTTCTCGATTTTCTTAATTATCGGATTAAGAAAATGTCGAATGAAAATGAAAGAAAATGTCTAAATACCTACTGCCACGTTATATCAGTTAAGTAAGGCTAGATTATTCTCCTTGGAGTCGCCCAAGGAGAATTATATGGATTTAGTTGATATAACTTGGCAGTAACACAGCCCAAACTACGTTTCTCAGGCATGATTATAATTACAAATCGCTCTTGAAGATAAAGCTTGTCATTCGTTGTACGACTAGTTTTAAAACAAAATACTCGTAAACCTACTCCAAGTACTTTAAAAAAAAAAATATCAAGTAGGTATATTAGTATGTTGGTATGTTCTTATATTACATAATATAAAAAAATATAATATTAATGCTCAAAAATAAAAGAAGACAATTATTATTCACAAAATACATAATATAATTACGTGCATAGATTTCAGTAAAAATAGCATTGGTATGATACAAATTATTATTTTAGCAATCTATACGAATAAAAATTCGTTCATTTGATGGAAAACTTCTACTATAAGACAACTATCAACTAATTATATCCATACTAAAATTATAAATGCGAAAGTGTGTCTGTCGGTCTGTCCGTCTGTCAGTCTGTCTGTCTGCTAGCCTTTCATGGCCCATCCGCTCAACCGATTTTGTCGAAATTTAATACAGCGATAGCTTGCATCCCGGGGAAGGACATAGGCTACTTTTTATCCTGGAAAATCAAAGAGTTCCCACGGGATTTTAAAAAACCTAATTCCACGCGCACGAAGTTGCGGGCATCAGCTAGTATAAATAAATGATTAGAGAGTCCCAGACGTAACATTAGGTCTGTCAAAACAAGAACACTAGTAATTTGTCCTATATGGATTAATTAAATAGTAACTAATTTACGAGTAATATTAATAGTAAGTGTCCAAAAAGTTGTCAAGACAGCCGTATAGTTCATGGAAAGCTTTAAAAACTGGAACATCAGCTCACGACAAGTGAGTTAGCTGGGAACGCCTAGTATCTGTCTTAAGGTCATTAAATTGTTTTGAATCTTAGAGTCCCCAGTATTTTGGCACTAAATGAGACTTGCTTACCCAAGTATCTGTAAGACTTTACGTATTCGATTTCTATGTTGTTTAGATGTATTTGCTTGGGGTAACTATTAGTCATAAATTTAGTTTTATTTATATTCATATGAAGACCGACTTTTTTACTTTCAGTATCTAAGGATTATATTATTTTTTCGAGATTGCTACTAGGTACTTTCGGCAAAAACCGAACCGTAGATGACTTACGTAGCGTTTTGAGATTTTGATACCTTCATGTGTCCAGTCTGAGATCTGATTGAGATTTTGCTTAGTGGGTAATGGAAAAGGCAGGCATGGAAAGGTACCCTCATTTCGCACATTTTCTTAATTACGTGACTTTTGAGTCCACCAATCACAACAAAGCATTCTCCCCTGTCCCCCGCCAACATTTTACGATTATGTTTTCATGCGAAACTTTGTATATGCGTACTCTTGAGGTTGAATTCTCTGTGGCCTATGACATGCCTCAATGTCGCACTGTCTTATTCTAGCGAGGTTTACCTTCTTCATATTGTGATCAATCAATTTGTATTGAAACACGAAGATGTAGGTATGTATCAGAATATTCAGGCCTAAGCGTAGAGATAGCAAGTACGTATGTAAATTTTCCTCCAATCGGAGGTCGGGGGTTTGATCCCGGGCACGCACCTCTAATTTTTCGAAGTTATGTGCGTTTAATTAATTAAAATATCACTTGCTTTAACGGTGAAGGAAAACATTGTGAGGAAACCTGCGTGCCTGAGATTTCTCCATAATGTTCTCAAAGGTGTGTGAAGTCTGCCAATCCGCACTTGGCCAGCGTGGTAGACTATGGCCAAAACCCTTCTCACTCTGAGAGGAGAATCGTGCTCTGTAGTGAGCCGGCGATGGGTTGATCATGATCATGATGTAAATTTTGAAATATATTAGTTAATATTATGTAGAAACGATATGCTGACATGGCTCAACTTCGCACAGGAGGGGCTGTAGACTAATGTATTATTATTCTGTAGACTAATGTAAACTTGTACAATTTCTATTCTTGTGACATGTTCTAAATTATGGTAAAACCTCATTGTACGCACCGCAGCCACCATGAAGTTTGGAAGTTATAAGTGAATAAACAAACAAATGCAAATTGCGGCTTTGTTTACGAGTTCAAACTACATTTTGTATCATCATCATGATCAACCCATCGCCGGTTCACTACAGAGTGAGAAGGGTTATGGCCATAGTCTACCACGCTGGCCAAGTGCGGACTGGCAGACTTCACACACCTTTAAAAGCATTATGGAGAACTCTCAGGCATGCAGGATTCCTTACGATGTTTTCCTTCACCGTCAGTGATATTTAATTACTTAAAAAGCACATAACTCCGAAAAGTTTTTATTAATTAAAAAAAAGAATATTAGCCAATGCTGTCTAATATTCCCCTTTCCCCTCTAATGAAGCGTTAAGATTGTGCTAGGAGTAGGTACGACAATAGTGCAACGGGTGGGGTTTGAACCGGCGACCTTTCGGATTTTAGTCCGCTCCTCTAACCGTTGAGCTATTAAGGCTCAGTAAAGGTCCGGGATCGAGCCCCCTAAAACCTAACCTAGTGGTTAGGACGTACGCCTCCTAATCGGAGTAGGGGGCATAGCCTAGTGGCTATCACAGCTTCATTTTATATCATCATCATCATCAAGCAATAGACGTCCACTGCTGGACATAGGTCTCTTGTTGGGACTTCCACACGCCACGGTCTTGTGCCGCCTGGATCCAGCGGCTCCCTGCGACTCGTCTGATGTCGTCCGTCCACCTAGTGGGGGGTCTTCCAACGCTGCGTCTTCCGGTGCGAGGTCGCCATTCCAGCACCTTGGGACCCCAACGTCTATCGGTTGTACGAACTATGTGCCGTGCCCATTGCCACTTCAGCTTCGCAACCCGTTGAGCTATGTCGGTTACTCTAGTTCTCCTACGGATCTCCTCATTTTATATGTTGTACCATGTAAATAACAAGGAAACATACCTACAATACACAAAACTAATTTCATTTTCAAAGAATAAGTTGTCAGCTTTAGTTGTTGACGTTTAATATCCGTTTGGAGCTTAAATGAAAATTCTGTGATACTTTTTTAAGCGGATCAAGAGAGTTTTTCACAATACAATGTTTTTTTATGGTAACACCTGGGGAAAATATTTAATTAAGTTTGTACAAATTCCAGCTTTAAATGGTCTTTCTGTATATCAAAATGTTTTAAACTGCTTAACTGTATCACTCCATTGTACTTATTTGTATAAGTTCGCGACATGTCGAGATGGCAATCGGGGTATGAGGCGGGGGGACGCCTCGCACACTCGTGCGTCACCCGCGCTCGCCCGCATCGGGTTAGCGCGGGGGAAGTGTGGGTGTGCGTGGCGTTCCCTCCTCGATTGCTATCTCGACCTGTCGCGGACTTATGGGCAGTAGCGAACTACCCTCTTTCTTGTACTTTTCGCTGGAACTTCACGGGCTGTCCGGAAAAATACACTCACAACGTCACTATTAACTTAGAACAAGAAAGAGGGTAGTTCGCTACTGCCCCTGACAGCTAAACTTCGAACTTCATCTCTCGCGTACCGCAGTCCCGTCGTGACCACGACCCGGGTTGAAATCTTGTCATATAGAAACATCAAATTAATCGTGGTATGCACCCGTTATCTATATTGAAATAAAACAATATTATATAATTTCAAATTGAAACCTAAAATATAAATTTTACTATGAAGATAGCTAAATAATAGCACCAAAAACTTTATTTTCTCAGCCAATGCAACCGAAATATTTATCAATATTACAAACGCCACTAAAAGAAGGAAACAACGTATTTTTCAATTTATCGGAGCAATCTCAAAACGGATAGTGGGGATTTCTCAGTGCGAGCTACTTTTGCACTAAATAAAAATTCCTATCTACCGTAAAACTTATTTGCGACCGGAAAAATGTAATTCTTGCCCGACAAACAAGTCAATAGTAGCTACAATAAAAACTAACGACGCTACGTAGAAACTTATTAGGGGCATTTGACACACCCACTGATTTTATTCTGGGCTTCTTCTCAGATCTGGTCACGTTAAGAACACTCGTAGATTTGTTTTTAAATTTGATTAATCAGTACCCATATTATAAATCCGAAAGTGAGTTTGTTTGCTGGTTTATTGGTTTGGTGGTTTGTCCTTCGATCACGGAGCAACGGATCGACGTGATTTTTTGCTTGGGCATAGTTAAAGACCTGGAGAGTGACTTTTTGTCTCAGAAAATCAAAGAGTTCCCACGGGATTTTAAAAACCTAAATCCACGCGGACGAAGTTCCGGGCATCAGCTAGCAGTGGCGTGCATAGGGTATAAAGCCAGGGTAAGCAGTAGGTAGGTAAGCAAGTCAAAGAATAATTGCAATTTCATTGCAAAGCATTGAGCAATTTCAACCGACTTAACTATTTCTTGGGTAAGCAGCGCTTTTAAGCCTCTATGAGTTGCACGCCACTGTCAGCTAGTTAATTATAACTCATCATTATCAGGTACCTATATCAATTTATTGAAATTTCAACTTTGGAAACAATCAAAAGGAAGTTTGAATAAAATGCTTTGATATTGACAACTCTTCCAGGTTACCGTGTTTCTATATTACGCTCGAAATTAATATTCAATCCATCCGTAATCTTTCGATAAGTTCAAAGACGCACCAGTACGCTTAGTACGAGATTTTGTCTCACCAAAGTTGACAGTACTCGAGTGTCGAAAGACTTCCGCGTTATATTAAACTGGATCTTAGCCGCCTTCTTTTAAAGCTCAAGTTTGTCTACACATCTACATCCAGGGCTCCAAGCGGAAACGTTGCGAAATTAAAATCAGTGGCATTGAATTTTTGACTTTAATTCAAGGCTGTTTCGGTCCATTTTACTTTGCCAATATTGTGTTTCGACTCTCGAATTCTAGCAACGTTTGTGAGACGTACAATCTTATGCTAAGTGTACAGGAACACAAAGTTGTGCCTCCCAACTCGCGAACAGTTTCCCTATCGGCAGAGGCGGATTAAATGTCGAGAGCGCCCTAGGCAGGCATCTCATAGGCGCCCCTCTAGCAGCCATTTAGAAAAAATTACTAACTTCGAAAGAACGATGAATCGTATATAGTCCGCGACATGTTGAGATGGCAATCGGAGTGTGAGACGGGTTGACGCCCCACCCACGAGCAAGTTACCCACACTCACCCGCACCGGGTTAACGTGGGGGCTGTGTGGGTGTGGGTGGGGGCGTTTTCTCATCGATTGCCATCTAGATCTCTCACGTACTATAATTGCAAAGCTGGTAGTTTGTGATTATACTAAGTGAACGATTGACGACTTCATACTTTGCTATAGGTATTAAAGAAGAGGCGGTCACTCCAAGATTTTGCACAGTAACTCTAACTCTACATGATCGCACGCGCCCCTTCGTAATCTCGCGCCCCTAGGCACGTGCCTGGTTTGCCTTAGGGATAATCCGCCTTGCTATCGGGCTTTAGATTCCATGGGAAAACACACCTATGCTACGTAGCGAACACGTAAGTACTTATAGGTAATCTCGAAGTTCAGTACCCTAATTAGATTTGTATTCCACCCGACCGACATACCGATTGAGACTAGATGTGGATCGAACGCAAACTATTAATGGAATAGTTCAGCTGTTGTTCAGTTGTTTCAAAAGTTATGGAAATGTTTCCTTTTGTTTCAATTGAATTGTTATTTGGGATAGTTATCGCTAATAGGTTTGAGCATCCTATCTATTTGCCTAGCCCAAAGGCCTAAGGGCTCTTTTCTAGAGACGTGGCGCGTTGCGTGTCGCGTGGTGCGTTGCGTCGTGCGTCATACTACGCCATATAACAAGCAAACGCTTCTGCAAGAATGCTCTCATACATGGCCATTATCACATTACATCCATATTTACAATAATAATTTTAGATTCGTATGTAATTATTCAATTTAAAATCTTCGTTTTTTCACCGATAATGTATGTGTACGTACATTGGCGTGCACAGGGCTTGAAGCCAGGGTAGGCATTAGTTAGGGGAACCTGTTTACTGGCAGGTCATAATGTAAAATTTGCATTGAGCTATTACAACTGGGGTAAGCAGTGCATTTATGCCTCTATGACCTGCACGCCACTGTGTACGTACGCCCACCCAGTGCCTCATAAATGGATTATCAAATTTTTCCGAGAGGGTTTTCAGAATGCCATTGGAGGCTTCGCGCATACTACGCATCACTGATGCTGTTATTTTCCTCATAATCCCATAGAAGTCGTCGTATGAGCCTCAGCAAACATCAGTGAAGCACTGCAGAATCGCGGCAACCCCACTCTGAAACCGTTGTTATATTGGATACGCAGGTCATTGTAGGCCCTCTGCGTATACAATACCCACAGGCTGCACGTGTAAAAAGTTGGGCCCGCTATCACTTGAACTATGATATTCTAAGATTTCAAGCTCCAAATTTACCATCATAAGACGAATACATGTTTAAAATAAATCAATCTTTCGTATTGACCTTTAATGTATCATATTTACAAAATCTATTTTATTTATTTTGTAGTGTCCTATCTCCCGCACCTAGTTTTAATTAAATAAATAACAGACTCAACTTTGAAGCCCTAAATCTGTCCTTGAAAATCATCTAATTTGCTGGAAAAAAATACCTGAATATCAGAAATATAGTCTTATTGACTTATAATGTACTAGAATATGGATTTACTGGGTTAAAAAAAACTGTTGCCAATTTTCACGAATTATATGGCTAGTTTAAGACAACTTTTTGTATTGAATTAAACATAAATTCATACAAAAATTTACACCAAAATAAACTATGTTCTTTAACAAATCTTTTTGTGTAGTTTTGGTAACAATCCATTTATTAGATCAAGCATAAAAAATTATAAACATCACTCTAAATTACTATAAATAGCCACCAATGGCTTCGTTCGTATGACCGTGCTTAAATTTGTAAACCTCCTAAGCTTCACTTTATTATGAGCTGAGCGACCACGACGCGCGACACTAATGACATACAATCTCGCGATACTCAGTGTCGACGTCACGACTCTGTTCTATAATTATTTTATACATATTCACAGACAAGGGAGCATCCAGAGGTCCCCTGTAAAGATATTGATTTTGTAACTTTATTAAATGTGGATATCATCTATTCTATCGTCCAAAAAAAATTTAAGAAAAAAACATCGACGCTCTAACTTTATTTACAACTCCCAACTCAAAACTAGCCGAAAAAACTAATCACGAATTTCGATTGGATCGGGCTAAAATTGCCTGTTTATCGTTCCTCTCCCAGTTTCATTTAAAGTTTTATTTTCGCCTGTGAAATAAACAAATCGTAAACACGAGGTGAATTTTTGTGTTTCGTTGTCGAATTCGGTGAAGTTTGCGATGCAACGTGTGTTCTATCCTTAAAAATAGAAAAACATAAAATTCATAGTGCTCTACGGGAGACTATTGAAGCCTTGAAGCATTTGGTCTGGATATTGAGACGATTTTTATTTATATACTAGCTTATGCTCGCGACTTCGTCCGCGTGGACTACGCAAGTTTCAAACCCCTATTTCACCCCCTTAGGGGTTGAATTTTCAAAATTCGTTTCTTAGCGGATGCCTACGTCATAATAGCTATCTGTATGCCAAATTTCAGCCCGATCCGTCCAGTAGTTTGAGCTGTGCGTTGATAGATCAGTCAGTCAGTCAGTCAGTCAGTCAGTCAGTCACCTTTTCCTTTTATATATATTTAGATTTGCAATCCTATTTTATTCAAGCCAGTAGGACAAGTCTGATCATTCTCATTGGTCAGTCAATAATAATTTTATTGAACTTTATAGTATTACAGTTATAGTCCGTGACAGGTTGAGATAGCAATCGGGGTATGAGGCAGGGGGGGGGGGGGGGGGACACGCCCCGCAGACGCGCATGTCACCCGCGCTCGCCCGCACCGGATAAGCGCTGGGCACCCCTTAACCCATTTTCACTGGTTGGGTACTATTGTCCTCTGCAACATAGTTGCTTAGAGATCGCTTGTAGCTTTAGATTCGCCATTTAGTGTTTTTGTTTTGTTAGTTGGAGTAAAACTGTAAAATAAATATTTCATTTCATGACTAACTGGTCAGCCCCGGCTTCTGGAAATCGTTTCTTAGTCTCTACGTTTCAGATAAAACTACTTCCAGATTGTTCCAAATGGTAGTACTAAGTAACAATAACGCTTAGTTTTTGTTAGCGTTCTGGTTACACCCTGTATTATAGTCCGGTCAATATCGGCGTTCCCAACATTCATACTAATTTTTACTCTAAAAATATTACTAAAGGGTTCGCCAATATTGACCGGACTATATTATAATTTATATCCCATAGTGTGAAATTAGCTTTACATTTTAGATAACTCCAAATGTTTATGACATTATGCTACTTAAATTATTCAAAAGTAAGTACTATAACTTTGCTTTTACTAGTCAGGTTTTGATTTATTTTCAACTAGCTTATGCTCGCGACTTCGTCCGCGTGGACTACACAAATTTCAACCCCCTATTTCACCCCTTTAGGGGTTGAATTTTCAAAAATCCTTTCTTAGCGGTTGCCTACGTCATAATAGCTATCTGCATGCCAAATTTCAGCCCGATCCGTCCAGTAGTTTGAGCTGTGCGTTGATAGATCAGTCAGTCAGTCAGTCAGTCAGTCAGTCAGTCACCTTTTCCTTTTATATATTAAAAGAAGATAACAGTGCTTGTGTAACGTACCATCGCGGTCGCACTGCCTTGAACGAGGGATGGACAATTAGCTCAAATACTAGTCCACATAAATAGAAAAGGTAACACGTACAATGTATACCATGTTAGTACATGTAGCTACAATTAAACGTACCTACAAAATGTTTGATTTAGCAATAAAAGAAAATGCATTTAAATATACGTGCGTAAGATTTAACCCTAAATAAAGCAAAGAAGAAAAGCAAATGCGAACGAAAACGTGTAGCTACCTATATTGTCAAATAAAAAAATATAATGTATCAAAATTTCACGCGTGAAAAGAATCCTGTGAGATGTAGCGCGTAAGAGGATCAAGAATGTTTTCACAAC
This sequence comes from Maniola hyperantus, assembly GCF_902806685.2. Classification (NCBI taxonomy): domain Eukaryota; kingdom Metazoa; phylum Arthropoda; class Insecta; order Lepidoptera; family Nymphalidae; genus Maniola; species Maniola hyperantus. The sequence continues at coordinate 4,099,520 of NC_048546.1, read as the reverse complement.
ACAACATGGCAGTTGGCACCTGCGAAAAATATTTCATTACGTTTAAACAGATTTGTACATATTTCAGCGTTGATTTTTCTGGTTAATTTTTGACTGTTTTTTTTTAATATAGCACATCTCTGATTACAATAAAACATAAAGCTAGCCTTATTTTTTACTCTAAAAAAGATGCCCGCGTGGAATGGTGCCGAGAATATTGGCTGCATTTCCGCGCTGGACAGCCAGGCTGATCCGTTGCGCATAAAATAAGCCAGCCCTTCTGTCACCACATGAGGCTATTAATCGCAGTGAAATGTCACGTAATTATAATGAAAGAGAAAGGAGTCTTCTGACACAGATATATAGTCCTACTACTCTTATAAGACGGCTCTATAAAATAAAATACTGATATAAGTATCTAAACATTTTTTTAAAGTAGGTTCAGCACAATTTTACTTATTGAATGATAAAAAGCATGACATATTGAGTATTGTGTACTTGTTAGTCAATGACCATTTTACAGGACATCACCGTCTTGCGTATAATATGACCTATATACATAGAGTTGCCTATTTTGGACGGAATCCAATGCCAAATTATGAGCTACATATTAAAATAGTTTTCCAACCAAGTTACTCGATAGGGACCCAATGTGTAGTGTAGAAATAAGTGAAACTATAAATGGAACAGTTATGTTTGTTTCAGAAAGTTTTGGAAATGTTTGCCCCAATCGATCTCGATAGCCGACGTATACCTACTTAATATCAAGATGGACGTAGCCAGCTACTTTATTATTCATGAACAGTCGGAACTTGTAAAAGTTAAGCTTTATTATCAGCAGTGAGGTTTCAATACAATGTTTAGAAGTTCATCGACCGATCGTTGTGTTTATCGACTTGATGTGTAATGGTTCTTCACAGGCTCTTCAGCATGTTTAAATCTAGGCAATATGCGCTCGCAGTTCGCACCCATATAATATACTGTGTAAGCATTTTTAAAGAAGAATGTTGCTTGAAGCTAGGCAAATAACTACTTTTGATCTCATATTATATAACTAACTAGCTTATGCTCGCAACTTCGTCCACATAGACTATACAAATTTCAAATCCCCCATTTCACCCCCTAAGGGGTTGAATTTTCAAAAATTCTTTCTTAGCGGATGCCTACGTCATAATAGCCATCTGCATGCCAATCCGTCCAGAAGTTTTAGCTGTGCGTTGATAGATCAGTCAGTCAGTCAGTCACCTTCCCCTTTTATATAAATGCTGCTATATGTACTTATAGTATAAGTAAAGTATTTTTAGATCAAACTTTCTACATCACAACAAGGTTTATAGGTATAAATAAATGATTTGATTTGATCTGAGCAGAAACAAAAATATTTCGATAATAATTATCTACCGAAATTCGTTGAGTTATCTCACTTCAAAGCTTAAGCTTGAAAACTGGCCCAAAGTTTTATTTAACAAAATAAGCACAATATTTTAAGGCTACCTTGTTATCTAGAAAAAGAATTGTGCGAACGATCTTATTTTCGCTTTTATAAACGAGCTTTTGAGTTGGTTTACTAGGACTAAAATATATTATTACTAGATGACGCTCGCAACTTTGTCTGCGTGGATTTAAGTTTTTAAAAAATCCTTTAGGAACTCTGATTTTCCAGAATAAAAAGTAGCCGATGTCCTTGCTCTGGATGCAAGTTATCGCTGTACCAAATTTCGTCAAAATCGGTTGAACGAATGGGCCGTCAAAGGCTAGCAGACAGACAGACAGACACACTTTCGAATTTGTAATAGGTGTAGTATGGATGGATTTCACGTTCTACAAAAGCTTACCAACATAGAATAGAATAGAATAGAATGTTTTTTTTTTTTTTTAAATTGTTAGCGCCATTTTTTTACATTTATATTATATTCTAATCAATTCTAATATTAATTTAATCCGCTTCATACTGTGTATATTGTTATGGGTTGTATTTTCATTGCCTGAAATAAAAATTATTTATTTATTTATTTAATGTTTTTTTATTCATGTAAACTTTTTACAAGTACTTATGAATAGTCAGGTAGTTTTAATTTACTACTGGTTCGGAATCTACTATCCGTTTGCTCACAAACTTATAAAAGCTCCAGTTAAATTCAAATAACCTACAAAACTTCTCTGTGAATAACTTTATAGTAATTTGAATTTCAAAGACTGTGTACACTGTACAGGCTAAATTATATAGATACTTAATCCAAAAACCCAATAAATGTTTGAGAGAATCCATAATCTATTTTACCTTAACTGACTAAACGGTAAACACGTATAACTTTATAAGTAAGCGCAGTATACTCGTCTTACAAGAAATCGTATTAATTAAGTAGATACTTGAAGCATAAATTTGCTTTACGATAATAATAATTTAAATTATCTTGTAGTGAAAATGTATAGTACGCGACAGGTCGAGATGGCAAACGGGGTGGGGATGTCCCGAACACCTGGACAGCCCCCACGCTTACCCGATGCGGGTTAGCGCGGGTGACGTGCAGGTGTGCGGGGCGTCGCCCCCGACTGCCTGATTGACTTGACTGACTGATCTATCGACGCACAGCTTAAACTTCTGGACGGATCGGGCTGAAATTTGGCATGCAGATAGCTATTATGACGTAAACATCCGCTAAGATTTTTTTTTTCGTAAATTTAACCCCTAAGAAGAAAAATGGGGGTTCCAAATTTCTGTTCAAATTGCAATAACGCGAATTTATAAATAAAGTACTTGGAGCAATTCAGAAAATGTTTGCTATGTTGACGAAATGTTTTAAACGAAAACTCACCAACCAAGTTTGAGTTCGTCGTTTCTGCGTATGCGTATAATAAAGTTAGCTGAAATTCTCGTTCGAGATATCTTCAAATTTTACTGACAACTTATTTGCATTTCGCTGACTTTACTCTAACCTAACCAAATTCTCTTATTGACTTTCCAAAATTCAGTTTCCCTTGATTCTTCGGCTTCAGCTATGCTCACAAGAGATCGCGTTCATTGCGGTTAAGCAGAGGATCCCTTGTCGTTCAATCCACCATTTTCTTGACTTTTTCAACTTCAACCTATCGCCAGCTCACTACTGAGCACAGTTCTCCTCCCAGAATGAGAAGGGCTTTGGCCATAGTTTTAAGTTTTGTTTTCCTTAGATTTCTTTCATCCCAGAATTATACATAGGTCCTTCTGTCGTGTTCTTCATATCCGTTATTTGGGTAACACTCCATAGTTTTGCTCTCTAATCTAAATATATACAAGGAAAAGGTGACTGACTGACTGACTGACTGACTGAATGACTGATCTATCAACGAACAGCTCAAACTACTCGACGTATCGGGCTGAAATTTGGCATGCAGATAGCTATTATGACGTAGGCAACTGCTAAGTAAGGATTTTTGAAAATTCAACCCCCTAGGGGGTGAAATAGGGGGTTGAATTTGTGAAGTCCACGCGGACAAAGTCGCGAGCAAATGTTAGTAATAAATAAAAGAATAGAATAAGATAAGAAAATAAAAGTATTACATATTCAATCAATATATCATATATACCTACTGTGTTAAATATTACATCGAGTTCGCCATTTGTTAAAGTGATTTAAAATAAAATTTGCCGATGCATATTTAAAACGATGTCTGAATAAAAAAACCAACGAACCTGAAATATTGAACAAAGTTGAACTAGATTGGATGGCCCACCCTGATTTTTTGTTATAAAGATATTTTGTGTTAAAATATTTTATGAAAACTAGCTATTACTCGTGGCTTTACTCTTGCGATTTAAACAATGATAATGAAAAAATTGTAAAAGCCAATCAACGGTTATAAAACATAAACATTTTTCACATATCTGTTTTAATCAAGTATTTATTTTATATATCACTATAAAAAAATATGTTAAGTAGTACAAAATTTTTATGTAAAAACTGAACGTTTGTTACATTATATTATAATAACACATTAAGCCCAAAACGAAGTAACTTCAAGGGTAAGATAAAGATCTTAAATTGATTAACTCAAACTAACTCAACTGGTCAAAATTTTCTTATCCGAACTATTTATAACATGTATAATATTATATATAGGTACAGTTCATAGTGCAACAAGTTGGTATTTACTTAGAAGAGGTTGGCACAGGTGGCTGCAGTATAATCGTATCTAGCCTTGATAAAAATGAGCTATTCTTTAGTGAACTTGCCAATTTCCGAAGCATAGACTTTATAAGTAATATATACGTGCATTTATACATGTTTACATGTATATATTTACATCTAAAAAAAACTCATTTCTAAAAAGTTTATATTTAACTATCTGTCTGTTTATCTGCTAGATTTCGCGGCCCATCTATTTAACTGATTTTGACGAAACTTTGAATTGAGGTAGCTTGCATTCCGGAGACGAACATAGACTGGATTATATCGAAGTAATGGGGACATGAAAAGAGCCTCCCCGCGTGGTGCTTAGTTTTATACCGATCACAAGCACCCGCCGTCGCTGGAAGCAGCACTACATAAACCAAACCAGTAGGCTGACCAATCTTTTCACCACGATGGTCACCTGTAAGAACCAAGCTCGCTGTAAACGGCCCAGCCTTGACAGTGCTCTCTATTAACCGACCGAGCTATCGCGGTTGCGGCTTTTTGGACTGCCCGTATTTGAGGTGACCGTCGACTCGAAAAGAAGAAGATCGAAGTAATCCCACGGGATCTCTTATTCTGTTAATGATTTTTTTATAGAACTCTTAATAAATTATTATGTAAGATGCTCTCATGACTATTTCTGACCGAATAAATAAATTAAAGCTAACATCGAGCGAGCTTAGTAAGAGCATAAAATGTGGAATTTAATATGACACGATCGTATGGCCTCTCGTATGAAACGATCTAGGCAATAACTCAAGTACTGTGGACTGAGATGGGAGGGAAGGGGGACCACCTGTTGCTATGGTTACGACTTTACAAACTTAACTTTTCAATACGTAGATACATTGTACAATTCATATTATCTGAAATGTAAACTTGTATTTTAGTAGTTTTTGTTTTATTGAGGCAATGTAAATTCATGTCTGTTATTGTTTACTTGATATGTTCCCGCGGCTGCATCCGTGTGATATAATTATTGGAGAGTACCTTATGCCGTCAAATGTCCCCTTTGTTCTTGTTTGAATATTGTAAGCCTTTGTTCTCCAAGAGCGCCCCCCTGTCAATGTCATTCAAGTGTCAAGAGAACCTTGTCGCATTGTAAGTACACGATATTAATACACTATAGCAAGAAACGAAGGACGTCATATCTCTTTTATAACTTTTCGAAATAGAGCAATAAAAATAGTCATATTTCTAACCAATCAAAAGCTCTCCAATTTGATAATAACTTGTAGAGTAGCTTGCTCGTAAAGTTAATGTACAGAAATACGCTTAAAAGCTTCTTGCGACTGATACACTAAAATCAAGTACAATTTTTTGTCTGTTAGGACATTAAATGCTTATTTGTTTTTATTTCATCAGCAGAGAAAGAGAGATTAAGAGATCTCAATGTATCATTTTATTACTAAGTATTTCAGCAGTACAATCAGGATACATAATTTTGTATGGTGACTCCTCCTTCCTCCTCTTTATTAGATGTTCATGGGTGGATAAAAATAACTCGTAGGTACTTTACCTTTGAATACGAGGACCTTGAATATACAAGTGCTACGCAACGTTACGTGATAAAGCACTTATTTCAACTTTATACCTTTAGGTTAAGAATTTCTTGTTTTGATTTCATATACTTAGATTATAATGGGGCTGACATGTAGGTACGTCGATATAAAAGCCCCTAAATAAATAAATAAAAAGAAAAAACTTTATAGCTATTGTATAAATCATAAAGAAATGCGTAGGTTTACCAAATAGCGCTTTACTATAACTTCACAGCAAAATAATTCACAAAGTTTCACCTTTAGTGGAATATCTTGTGTGAAACTATTATCAAAATTGAAAAAGTTTTAGTACCTTTCGAAGTCGTAAAGTTCTCATAAACGCACCGCTTTGCCTTTTAACATTTCAGCAACTTCGTGCATGCGTATTTGAATACATGATAATATGACTCAACAAGTAAATTTGTATAACACTAGGTATATTCCAAAGGAAATTGGAAGGACGTAAATTTTTGTATGGATATAGTTAAAGACCTGGAGAGTGACATAGGCTACTTTTTATACTGAAAAATCAAAGAGTTCCTACGGGATTATTAAAAACGCGCATGACGCCCGCGTCACCTAGTCTTTATATCTGTAGGTATACCTAAATATCTAAGGTGATTGACTGACTGACTGACTTATCTATCAACGCACAGCTCAAACTACTGGACGGAGCGGGCTGAAATTTGGAATGCAGATAGCTTTTATGACGTAGACATCCGCTAAAATAAGGGTTTTGAATTAATGTAGTCCACGTGGACGAAGTCACGGGAGTAAGCTAGTGAGAGATAATAATTAAGTTGTCTTCTACATCACTCGTTTTTCTTTTCAATAAAATAAATTACTTCATCAACCACGTCGTCGCCTTTTTATTTCAATGGCAGTTTGGGAAATTTATAAGAGAGAACCCCCTGCTCGTGGCGTGGCGCCCTTTCAAATGGGATGGTGATTGATCACCGCGCGGCGCCGTTTTGATGCCGGGATGAATGATACTTGCGTAGGATGTCTAATTGTATTAAAGGATGCAGACCGCAGCTCAAAGCATGTGGTGTAGACATCTACACCACAGAGTAAGGATACTCCATATACTGTACCTACACTATAATTAATGCACTCAGATTTCAGTGCATCATCATTACTCATCATCATCATCATCAACCGTTAGACGTCCACTGCTGGACATAGGTCTCTTATAGGGACTTCCACACGCAACGGTCTTGCGCCGCCTGAATCCTGTGGCTCTCTGCATCTCGTCTGATGTCGTCCGTCCACCTAGTGGACGGATGACATCATCATTATTAGCCTTCATTAATACAAATCACGTCCCAACGAGCCTTTAGGAAGTCTTCGTAGACAATGAGATCTATAGAACGCACTCTGACTTTGCTTAGACTTAAGACAGAGTTCAAACGAGACAGAACTATATCTCTCACATAAATCTGTCTCGTTTTAACTCAATCTTAAGTCTGAACAAAGTCAAAGTGGTGCTCTATAGATCTCAGCCGTAAACAGTGGCTAATTTTGCTCAACTGTACACAATCTTTAAATTAAACTAAATTGACAAATCTACATCTAGATCTTTTCACGAAGAAGCTTTATCAAAGAGATACTGATATTTTATTTTGACCTAACATTTTAGTTTAAGTGAAGTATTTATTTACTGTTTTAAATGATTTAACAAAAACATACAATTCTATTATATAAACTTAAATTTAAATTAAAAGTACTTAAAAATATTAAATTAAAACATACAAGCTTAAATAAACCTTACCAACTTAAAATTAAACGTCGTCAAAAAGTCCGCCCCTGGTTGCCCCTGTGCCAAAGGTGCCCAGGGGCAACTATTGCCACGCTGAATGGCAATGGACAACCTTTGGACCAGGTTGGCCCCAGAGCGCGGATCGCAACCTCTGTCCCTTAGGCAGTTTAAGTAGTTTAAAGATTGTGCACAAGCGTTGTTAGTATGTAAAATAAAAGAATATCTATAGAAATAATAAGTACCTACTAGTACTTAACTAGTACACCATAAGAATTATTTCTTCCTACATCCATGTGCATACCTTCCAGTAAAACTTGCGCGATATTAATTATTTAAATTTAAACCTACAGTCCTACAACAAAACGGATGAATGTCGTAAAAGGTATTAGCATCCACTACTCAGTACTTTTTTTTCAATTAGCTGTGATAGCCTAGTGGTAAGGACGTCCGGCTCGTAATCGGAGGTTGGGGGTTCGATCCCGGGCACGCACCTCTAACTTTTCGGAGCTATGTGCGTTTTAATTAATTTTACGTCACTTGCTTTAACGGTGAAGGAAAACATCGTGAGGAAACCTGCATACCTGAGAGTTCTCCGCAATGTTTTCAAAAGTGTGTGAAGTCTACCAATCCGCACATGGCCAGCGTGGTAGACTATGGCCAAAATCCTTCTCTGTAGTGAGGAGGCAATGGGTTGATCATGGTCATGATGACTCAGTACTTTAAGTTACTTCTGAACGTCACCCTTAACGCAAGAAACATACCTGCTACTAACTAATATTAATCGAATCAACATTATCGCCACAACATTGCCTTAAGCTGACGTAGGGCTTCACCGACACAGATAATCTTAGGACATAGTTCGACATTGTCATTTTGGACTCAATGGCTTATCTCGTGCTCGCCACAGCTCTTAAAACTAGCTCAATCAATGACAGCCACTTTGGCTAGACGGTTAATAGTAGATACCACATATTAGTCATGATCATAATCAACGACCAGCGTCGTTGTAATCGTCATCAACCGATTGACGTCTACAACTGGATATAGATCTCAAAGTCAAAGTCAAATAATTTAATCAAATTAGGTTATTAATTACTCTTTTCAATTGGAAGGGACTAGGGAGTAGGGACTTCCCAAGGCGCGGTCTTGCGCCGCCTGGATCCAGCGTCGTCTATCTAGTGGGAAATCTACCAACGCTGCGCTTTCCGGTAATTATTTCAGCAGTTTGGGACCCCAGGTTGGTTGTGATAATCAAATTTCATATCAAAACAACAACGTGTAGCAACCTCTACGAGCTGTAGCGTCATCGTAGCTTCTGCGAGGAACAGTACCCGTAGTACAAGATTTTACGTCTCACCAAACCAAACCAAACCAAATTCGAGAGTCGAAATACTTCCGCGTTACAGTAAACTGGATCTTAAACGCCTTGTTTTAAAGCTCAAGTTTGTCTACACTTCTACAGCCAGCGCTCCAAGCGGAAACATTGCGAAATTAAAATCAGTGGCATTGAATATTTGACTTTAATTCAAGGCTGTTTAGGTCCATTTTACTGTAACGCGGAAGTATTTCGACTCTCGAATTTGGTTTCGTTTGGTGAGACGTAAAATCTTGTACTACGGGTACAGGAGCACAATTATTATAAACATGAGTACGAATGCTCGTAAAGCTAGCGACCCGCTCCGGCTGCGCACGGGTAGCTTATTACAATTTTGTAGGGATTATGTCATGACCTATGTCACTCAGAATAAATTAGCTTTCTACTGGTTAAAGAATTTTCAAAATCAGTTCGGTAGTTCCAGAGATTACTTCCTACAAACAAACTTACAAACTTTACCTCTTTTTAATATTAGTATAGACATGCGCCTTATACCATCGTGTAGGTATAAAATAATTATATATTATACAGCAGGTACCTAATTATCAACAGCCTTAACAAGGAAATAGCGTAAGACGTACAGACAGTATCTATACGTAGATCTAGGTTGCGCTCGTCTAGGGCGGCGGCCAATCCACAGGGGGTGGAAAACGGGTGCCGTATCGTAGCAACCAGCAGCATCCCTGACAGTGTGGTGCCGACACCCGTACCGGACGCACGTGTTCCGCAACCCACGTGGAACCACCCCGTGAGGACACGAACTCCACTTGTGCATAGCATCAATGTCAAAATGTTCATGTTGTTTATATTGCTCACTGTGTACTTGATAACGCTGTGTCATAGTTAGTTGTGAAGGGAAAATGAGTTTGGATGTTTGGTGAAAACTGAAAAGCTTGGCGAGATTCAATTGAAGGAGCTGCGACGCCGGTGAGTCTTCCCATAAGTTATTGGGGGTTTTAGCGCTATTTCTAAAGTATATTACGCTATTTGTCAGTATGGTATTCAGTTCCAACTTGAATTAGAAAACATTCTTTAGTAATACAATTTACGGTTTAAATAAAGTCATACTATTCTTCATTACTGAGGATCTAGATTCCTTTTCATTAATCACATAATTGTAGAAGTTTTCTTGGGATAATCGTGCTATGGGTTCTTAGATCCTACCACAGATAAGTTGAGTAAATAAAATTTGTAATTGGATAATAATTGGAACTTCTGTGTATTTCTAATGGATCTATGTATATTTTGCTCCTTTTTTAGTTAAAGACGTCATAAGAACTAGAAAATATTATACTTCTTTAGTAAGAACGTAATGTATAATTCAATATGGATTTGAATAGAATAACTACCTAATCCGGGTGTTGGCAAATATTATGTGTATATTATTTGTACTTTATCTGTTTTGATAAGCTTATTATAATAAACATTTCACAATTTAGATGAACTTTCTCAAGCATCCTCCAAAGTTTTGCACCTACGTTCTAAAGTTTCAAATACGTACTCAAGCAAGCTGAAACGGTCCGGGTAACCTCTATTCCATGTGTCACGAGCAAAGTTCGAGATATAATATATCACGATACAGTCGTATATCAATTGATATTTATGTGGATATAATCGATTGATATTTATTGTCTAAATTACACTCAGAACTGACGCTAAAACTGGCAACACACGTGGCAATCTTGTCAGATGTTTTAAGATGTTACTTTAATTTTGTTGTTGACTGTTGATTAAGTAAGACTGTTTTAAGTATTATTGTTATTATTGGTGCCGATTCTCTTGTACACAATCTCTTAACTAAACTAAATTAACAGGTCTAAATCTAGTGCTATCCTTTTATTAATATCAAATCTGAAATACTTACCCTAATTTTTGGACACTATTGCCTACTTATGATAAACATGTCAAATAGATGATACCCGCGACTTCGTCCGCGTAGATTTAGGTTTTTAAAAATCCTGTGGGAACTCTTTGATTTTTCGGGATAAGAAGTAGCATAATAATATGTCCTTCCCTGGGATGCAAGCTATCTCTGTACCAAATTTCGTCAAACTTGGATAAACAGATGAGCCGTGAAAAGCTAGCAGACAAACAGACAGACACATAACTTACATCTATGATTAGGTAGGTCATGTCTGCTATATACCAGATGACTTGTGGGCAAAAGCTGCTTCTTTTTGGGACACCCAAAAACATCAGCGCCAGCGTGCCAGGCTACTACGTCCATTGATGGATGCGACTATAATATTATGGCGTGAAGAATTAGGATAAGTTAACAGTACTTCGGGGATTTGATCCCCAACCTCTACCTCTCTAACTTTTTAGGAGATAATATATGTGTGTTTGAACTCTATGGTGTTTGCAATTAAATGTAATATAATTTTACACTTGCTAAAAGAAAACATCGAGAGATTCCTGCATGCGTGAGACTTCTCAATAATGTTCTTAAAGGTTGGTGAAGTCTGTCAATCCCTGCTCTTGACCATCGCGGCGGACTATGGCCTAAACCATTCTCATTCTGAGACCAGACCCATGCTCAGTAGTGGGCCGGCAATGGGTTAATCACGATTATGATGAGGCCCAAAGAGGCACAGAATAGGGAATCGTGGAGAATTCTGATGTCCCAGTAATGGGATAGGACAGTTTAATTTAGATTAGATTCTATGGCTTCAAAACATAATGAAACGATATCAGTAGTGACCTTTTCCGATATTTGTTTGTATCCATTACGTAGGTTCATAATGACTGTATTATCAGTAAGTACATCAGGCCATCATTGTCCGGAACCATGAATAATGTATACTATGTATAAATTTTCTATTGATCCCTCAATTTGTTGGCATCCATTTTGATCACTGAGAAACTGTTATTTCGCCTATAATTACATTATTCCTTCAGATAGGGAAAATGATATCCATAAATCCAAAATAGCGACATCATATGAGCTTAATTACAGTGACTTACGAGATGATTATGAGTTTTGTAGATCTTTATATTTGTGTACTAAATAATAAATAATAATTTAGAGCCTCAATAGCTCAACCGGTATAGGAGTGAACTGAAAACCGAAAGGTCAACCGTTCGAACCCCGCCCGTTGCACTATTGTCGTACCTACTCCTAGCACAAGCCTGACGCTTAATTGGAGAGCAACGGGGAATATTAGTCATTTAATATGGCTAATATACTTTATAATAAAAAAAAAAAAAAAAAAATGTCTTCCCGACCGAATTTTGACCACGATGGCCAATCTTCAGAGTCCATCTGTTCGCTCGTAACTACTCGTTAAAATTGATGATGAGTTGAAGAAATTAAATGATTGCCTTGTTTTAACCTATATTTTATGAGCTATAACGGTTACAGAGTCGAGCCGCTAAAGTCCAATTTGCAATTTAAGATATTATTATATTTATACAATTTCAGACGACCAACACAATTTCAACTCGAATATTTTCAATTTATTCTGTGAACGTCCATCTGACCTTGCGCCTATATCCAACGTCCTTGTTATTTGCATAGAGATGCCATTTTCTTTTTGAGTTAATCGCACACTACCATAAGAGTCGAAGGTAACGTCTTTTTCAGTACCTCAGAAGCTTTCCTATAGAAGTAGCCCTATTGTGACTCTTACTGCTA